>NW_028292574.1:11095322-11112822 GCF_029948245.1 Actinia tenebrosa | reverse complement strand
TGGTTAGGGTTTCATGACGTTATAATCAATAATAAATAATTAATATTCGAATAGAGCCATTCCATGTAGTCTTTCATCTGTGTTGCCAAAACTGTTCTGCGCACTGGAAGTTAAAATAAGAACTTTTGAAAAGGAAGCTAGCGCTACTACAAAAAAGTTGTTGTTTATTTGCAGGTATACTTAACGCTATGAACAAGTCCGTGAAACCATGCGATGACTTCTATTCGTACGCCTGTGGAGGTTGGATCAAGAACAACCCAATACCCGACAGCAAAACAGCGTGGAGTCAGTTCAAAATCTTGTACGAGAGAAATGAAGAAGTATTGAAGCAGCTTATCTTTGACCCTGAGATACGAAAGAAACATAGTAAGGTAAAGGAAGCCTTTTTTTCTTTCTTTCTTTTTTTTTTTTTTTGGCCAAGGAGCTCTAGGCTTTTGCAATAGCGAGCATGATGCATTGTGGTCTAGCCTTGGTACAGGCATATCTTGTTCACAATGCACCCTGTTTGTCGAACCAATAAGGTGCCTTGACCGTGCCGTAATCATGACGTGCCGTGACCATGTCGTGCTGTGACGTTCCGTGACAATGACGCGGACTGACCTTGTAATACCGTGACCATATCGTACCGTGACCATATCGTACCGTGACCATATCGTACCGTGACCATGTCGTACCGTGACCGTGACCGTGCCCGTGCCGTACGACCGTCCTTCTTCCTTACTGCTATCAAGGTTCATCCATCCTACCTTTCACAACTGCAGATTATTGAGTGCGTGATTGATCAACCTATGGTTCTTAATGCGCATGCGTAACCCACCGCCTACCCAACTAAACATCCCTGGAGCACGAAAACCTCTGTAATCCTTATAAAACTGTCTGTGGTGGCTTCATGTCGATGAGTCTCGAAATAAGACATTTATTATACTTTTTTGACAGATTTCATTGCGACTTGTGGTTGGCTTGGTGAGGGCACAGCTTTTCATAACGCATAAAAAACGTCGTCTTTTGAACTGGCGGGAAAACGGAATGTTTCGCGCTTTGTCTCGAACCATCAGTCCTGACCGAAAGATATCGGCAAAAACAAAAACAAACAAACAAAAAACTGAAAAAACAAAACCGAAAAAACAAAACAAAACAAAAACAAAAACAAAAACGAAAAAAAAAAAAAAAAAAAATTTCCAGTAGGTTTAAGTTCCAGGTCACCCATCCAGGTACTAGCCTCCCCCAACCGAGCTTGACTCACTGCCTTTGTGGAGACCCACGTTTTTTCCACTGAGCCACGGTTTCACGAAACTAGCAAAACAATAGCCTCGAAAACAATGCACCGGATAGACTAGACTTTTTAACATTAGTTTTTCAACCGATTCCGTGCGTGGCAGAGATGCAAGGGATTAGCCGATATGGTCTGGGGGCCGGCTGGTCTCTCCCCTGATGCTTCGGCTAGAACATTTTCTTGCGTAATTCGTACACCCAAGGGCAGAAGGATTTAATCGCCGTCAGGTCCGAAGTCCATACGACGCCCCAGCTCTGCGGATGTCTCGGGGGTATGGCAAAGTGGAGTCGTTTTTTTTTTGTTTTTTTTTGCATATTTATTAGGGGATTTATTTGGTAGACGTGGGTTGAATCCTACCGGCTTTCTTCAATTTATATTTTTTCGTCTTTTCTTTTCTTTTTTTTTTCTTTTTTCTTTTTCGTCTCTTTTTATTTATTTATTTTTTTTTTTCGTCTTTTATTTTCGTCTTTTTTTTTTCCTTTCTTTAAATTGTTCATTGGTAATCTTTTAAGAAAACGTCACTAGTTGCTTCTTTTTGAAAAAATACATTTAGCAATCCGAAAAAGCGCAAGCATTACTTCCCTGGCTTAAAATACTTGCAGAAAATATCTCACTGATCAAACAAACGTATATCATTTTATAGAACGAAGCAGTTGTGAAAGCTTTCAACTATTTCGATGCTTGTATGGATATTGAAAGGATCGAGAAGCTCGGTGGGAAGCCATTGGAACAGCTTATCAAGGACTACGGATCGTGGAACGTGACGGATAAGAAATGGAGTGCCAACTCATGGGACTTCATGACAAATTTCGTTAAAATACAGAAAGAACTCTCCATTGCCTTGCTATTTAACATGTTTGTGGCTACAGACCTGAAAGATTCAACCAAAAACGTCATTGTAGTGAGTATATAATAAGAACTTTTCCTTTAAAAAAAAAAATTTATATATATATATATATCCATCATGTAGAAGTTTGCGTTTTTCCCTACATCACCTGAAACCTTCCTATTGGCCCCTGAAGGCGCCCAATCACGTCAACCCACATATTGACAAAAGTATATCTTCAACAAACAAAGAAAAAATCCCAATTTTATGCGCATGCTCAGCAGATGAAGTAGTATTTCCGCTGTGCTACTGATTGCTGATCCAGAAAAGAAAGCTGAAAAATAGAAAATATTTTGTGTGCGCAGTATCGTTATATCTTTTTAGTAAGAATACGCAGGTGAACTCACACTATCACACGATAATCACCTCGAGCGAAAATCCAAAATGGCGGCCAGCCGCTTTGTTGCTATTACCGGAAAAAAATGCCTTTTACCTTCTTTTTTTTCTTTTTTTGAAAGAATCACCTGTGTATTTATACTAAAACAATTATTTGCCTCAGGCTGAGTGATTATTGGGGAATATTTACCTCGCCGCTCGAAGACTCGCGTCTCGGTAAATATTCCCCGATAATCACTTTGCCTTCGGCGAATAATTGTTAAATATTCTTAATCAACATTTTTCCTGAATGTTGGGTTTTTTCCTGGTTGAATTTCATAATTAATTATTACGAATATTTAATGTTCGTTTGGTGTTTTTCAGTTTGATCAGAATGGCATTGGCATCTCTAGAGAGAGTTATTTCTTCAACACAACTTACCATAAAAAGGTAAAAAGCAACTCCATGGTTTGTAAGCAGATGATAATTACATGGCGGCCATGTTGGTGATATAAGCAAAGTAAGCTAGTAACAAGTCTACTGTTGCTTTGCAGACGCACTAACCAGGACCACTATACCACAATTTAAGATAAAAAACTTTAGCCAATCAATAGAGAGCAAAATCATTAACATTTTATTCTCAGCCAATCACGTTCATTTCCACAGTTATTGTTGCATCTAAGTATTTTCTTGTTGCTTGCACCTGATTGGTTCAAGTTTGACTTAAAGTGTATATGACACGAAATCATTTCATCGCTTGAAATGTATAGTTTGTTAATAATGATAAATATATCTTAATAAAATTTGTTTCGAAAGCTTATTTCTTGAGATATGTGAGAAAATTAAGCCCAATTTGTGACGTCATTTTGTTGACACGTACTCTAGATTCGGTAGTAATGTACTAAATATAAATTGTAATTCATACAAAATAACAACAAAAGGCATATTGTATTCTGCTTCATTTGATAGCTTACGTAGTACTCTTCAAATGTTGTGAAACTGAAAAGTGTACTACCTGAAATTAAGATTCTACATTCAAACATATTTCGTGTATTTGCAACCAAATCTGGAGACTTGTAAACAAAATGACGTCACAACTTGTGCTAAATATTCTTGAATTTCTAGAGAAATACGTTTTTGAAACAAATTTAACTGTGATATTCTTATTCATGACAATAAAATACACATTTTTAACATTAAAAGTTTTTCATGTCATATGCACTTTAAGTTTCATTGCATTGTTTTCGCTGTATATTGTGATTGGTTAATTGAGTCTTCACGTGGTCCCGGTTAATGAGTTTGCGCAGTAAATACCACCAACATGGGCGTGATGAAGTAGCGTGCAGACGAAGAATACACCTACTAGAGGAAGGAAATGGATCCTAAGAAATGCCTGATCTTGAAATCCCGCAACGATAGTCAAAAACAAGATACAAGATAGAAAATACAAGATAGTAGAATACCAGACAGTCAAACTCTGGCCCACTGCACCGCTTTCATAAATTATTCTACAATTGTTTTTTCTTTTCTCCAGGTTCGCGGAGCATATAAAAAGTTCATGGTGAATTTGATGAGACTTGTTGGAGCAGGAGATGAGGCCCAGGCACGCGCAGACGAAGTGTACGCCTTCGAGAAAGAATTAGCAAGGGTAAGCAATCAAGCTGTGGATGTTTGTCTTGATGAATAAGGTTTACTAAATATGATTTTACCATCATCATCTTCATTACTATAATAATCATCATCATCATCATAATCATCATCATCATCACCGTCATCATTATAATTAGGGACCTTAAGCTGCAGGACGGCAACGACGGCGGCAACCATACAATAGCACTAATTGCGCTATTCAATAGATACTCGTTGGAATGTACGAAATACTGTGCATCATTACCGTCTTATGCTGAAAGTAAGACGTGAAATGTCCTATTTTTACGTACTAAAGAGAACGGCTACGCCAAAAGCTTATCTTTGCTGATTTTCGTTATAAGTAAAGCGCTCCCAAAAGACGTCATTTCACTCCAAAACGGGGATGCTTACTGGGTGAAATACTAGGTAAACACGAAATAATAATACAATAGAAGGTTGAAGCGCTTCAATTTCGCCGACGTTTTCGCCCACGTAGCCGTCCTGCAGCTTAAGGCCCCTATTACCATTATCACGATGACCTTCATCATCATCGTAATCACCATTTTCACAATCATCACTATCATCATCAACAACATCGTCGTCGTCATCATCATCATCAACATCATCACCACCACCATCATCAACATCATCACCACCACCATCATCAGCATCATCACCACCACCACCGTAATCATAATCATTATGTTTTTTGTTCAAGATTTTCATCCCAAAGGAGCAACGTCGAGACAGTAACGCAATCTACAAGAAAATGACGCTCAAAAAACTGATTGAAGAAATTGGACCAAGTCAAGTAAGCGTTATTGGAGATGGGGTATCTTCATCCAGCATTACGATGCCTAAGGGATGAGTATAGTAACTACTGGAATATGTTACATATCCAGACCCCTGTCTACCCCCCTGTGTAACTAGACTATGTTACTTATGCACTTCCAGACCCCTGTCTACCCCCCTGTGTAACTAGACTAAGTTACATATGCAATTCCAGACCCCTGTCTACCCCCCCTGTGTAACTAGACTAGATGGCTGCGGGTATGATCCCAGACCCATTTTTATCCCCCTCCGAAGAAATTGAATTCTCAAGTAAACCATGGACTAACTCTACTTGTAAATTGGACTACGGTTGCGCATGCGCTAGTGCGGTTTAACCTCTGTCCAGACGCCGGCCACCTTTCCATTTTACTGATTTAGTATAATTTGTTTTTGTCTTTAGATCAATCTGACGGAATTTCTAGTGCGAATGTTCGCAGAGACTTCTTATAATATAACCCAGGACGAGGAGGTTGTCGTCTATGCCCTGGACTATATGAAGAATGTTTCGAAGGTGTTTGAAGCAACTGAGAAGAGGTAGTTTAGGAATAATGTTCGCCACGTGTTTGTGACTGGGCTAAATAATCGTATCGCCATCCTTATCATCATTATTATCATTATCATTATCATTATCATCATCGTCATCATCATTATTATTATCATTATCATCATCATCCTCGTCAACATTATGATCATTATCATTATCCTTACAATCATACAGCATCATTGTCATCACTATCATCAATTATCATTATCACCATGATAATGATGATGATGATGATCATTATCATATAGCATCATTATCATCATGCATCATTATCATCATAAGTCGTCATCGTCATCATCTATTATCAGCCATCATTATCTTCATCATGACCACCATCATCATCATCATGGTCATCATCATCATCGCCATCATCATGATTATCATCACCACCATCATCATCATCATCGTTAACAATCATCATGGTTATCATCATCACCATCACCATTATCATCACCACCATCATCATCATCATGGTCATCATCATCATCACCATCACCACCATCATGGTTATCATCATCATCACCATCACCATTATCATCACCACCATCATCATCATCATCGTCAACAATCATCATGGTTATCATCATCATCATTCATCAGCCATCATTGTCACCATCACCATCATCTTTATCACAAGTCCTTTAGAATATTAATTTGTGTATATACCCTGTAAACTAGCATGTCCCTAGTTTATACTTGATTCCTTGTACCTCAGGATAATTGCTAACTACCTGATGTGGCACGTAGTGGTACTGAACGGCGCCTACTTGTCCCAGGAATACACCAAAGTCTTTGATGAATATCGTAAATCTATCATGGGCACGAGTGGCGAGGACCCTCGCTGGCAGACATGTATGAGTGAAGTACAGAAAGCCTTTGGTATGGCCGTCGGGCTGCTTTTCGTTGACAAGAAGTTCAGCGGGACAAGCAAAAAGTCGGTGAGTCAAACCGTAAAGCAACCTCTGGGCTGATCTAAGTCAGGGCACGCCTAACTCACAGATACATCCCTGAAACAACCTCTGGGCTGATCTAAGTCAGGGCATGGCTAACTCTCGATTGAATTGAAATTTAGCGTGTAGGAAGGAAAAACCCTCTAAGCAAGGGAAAGGCGAGTTCAGAGACGAATGCTATACCGCTACTCCACACTTGAGTCCCCTCTTGAGTATGATTTCTTTATTTACTGTAAATTTTGGTCTGTTGTAGGCTGAAGAGATGATTCACGCTATAAGAGGAGTTTTTATCGATAACCTAAAGGACATTGAATGGATGGATGAAGAAACGAAGAAAGCCGCTAAAGATAAGGTACGCGATTGTGTACTGAATTAAGTGCCCTTGACGGAAACCAATGGGAGGGATTAGGCAGGTGTTGGTTACACGAAGATTGGGCAAAGTACAAAATTTGAAAAGATAAATGGTGGGAGGGAGGGAGGGAGGGAAGGAAAAATGAATGAATGGATGAATGGATGGATGGATGGATGGATGGATGGAGGGAGGGAGGGAGGGAGGGAGGGAGGGATGGAGGGAGGGAGGAAGGGATGGAGGGAGGGAGGGAGGTAGGGATGGAGTGAGGAAGGGAGGGATGGAGGGAGGGATGGAGGGAGGGATGGAGGGAGGGATGGATGGATGGATTGGATGAATAAATAAATAAGTGATTGTTTCAGGCTGAAGCCATCAGAGAGAACATTGGATACCCTACATACATCGTCAACGCCACCAAACTGGCTAAAGAATACAAAGGGGTATGTGGACGTTCTAATACAGATGCATGAATGACGTCATAATGATGCATGAGAACGACATACACCACGGAGTGTATTGTATTGCCTTGGTATTTTGTCACAGAGATGACTTTTTCTTTTTCTTTTTTCAGTTTGATGTAAACAAAACAACTCATTTCCAAAACAATTTGAACCGTAAAAGATTTGACAACATGAAGAATTATCAAGAAATTGGAAAACCTGTTGATAAAACAATGTAAGATTTTGTCGTTTCTCTTTCCTCTCCTTTCTTTGTCCCCATCTTCCTTCCTTCCTATCATCCATGCCTATTAATCCCACTCATTTTGATTATTGTTATCTATTGTTATAATAGATGGTCCATGACCCCTCCCACCGTTAATGCTTACTACTCCTCTTCTGACAACAAGATTGGTAAGTTATGTGTTCCAAATATAGATCATAATAAGATATATCCTTGTCCTATATAGGCTTTGCACCATCACGTGATGGCAGCCATGACAGGAGGCAGGACCAACTGAATCTGGTTTAGTCTGATTTACATCAGAAAGAATTTAGTTTCCTGGGGGAAAAGATTGCCGTGCCTCCTATCATGGCTGCCATCACGTGATGGTGCATAGCTTCTCTCTCCCTATGTGAATATATCTTTTTATTATAAATACGCAGGTGATCAAATCAAATCAAATCCACATCAAATCCACAAGAACGTTTCTCATTGTTCGAGCTCCCGCTTCAAAACTAAGAAATTAAATTGGAAACAACTAATGAATAGATTTGAAACACTTTAGGGGAATTTTCTTGACTAATTTTGTGTTTTCATCAGTTTTTCCAGCTGGAATCCTTCAAGATCCATTCTACGATGAATCCCACCCAAAGTAAGTCTCTGTAGCCAATCCTCTTTACCTTGGGCGTAATGTTTTCCAATTTCAGACCACGTGTCATTCCCTAAAGTATCATTTGTTTGTTTAATGGCTGAACATCAGAAGACACATGAAAAGGGATTCAACTCAAACAAAGAATCTTATTCTCAAGAGAATGAGATGCACGTGGTCTAAAATGGGGAAAAACCCGAGGTAAAGAGGTCAATTTCTGAATCGCGCATGGTTTAATTGGGTATCATCGCTGGCGCATTTAGATTCTTGATTCGATATTTGTTTTGTTCACGTTTGTTTTCAAAATCAATCAATCAATAAACTTTATTTAAAGAGGGTGATGTATTAACCCAGTGAGTTATCTAACTTACGGCCCTTGTGATGGTTCTCAACAGATCTCTTAACTACGGTGGTATCGGTATGGTTGTAGGGCACGAAATTAGTCATGGATTTGACGATAATGGTACGTATGTGTTAGAGACTGCGATACTTAATGGCTGGCAGATAGTGAGAGAGAATGCTGATATACCATTTATGGCGCACTGCATTTTGATTTCCCCACATGTAGCCTCACATTCAAGCGTTTCGGGCGAGGTTACATAGTCTTTTTTTCCCCCTTAAATTCTCGTTTGAATAAACATGGCGCCGTCTGTTCAAGCTAGGTCCATTGTCATGACGTATTTATGAAAACCATCGCCTCGTGAGGGGTAGGGGTGGGGGTTGAGTGAGCGCGAGGGGTGAGTGGAAGGGATTGATGAGGAATTGCTTTCTTGATCTATTTCTTTCTAAATCTAGAATTTAATGATGTTCTGCGTCATTTGTTTGCAGGACGCAAGTTTAACAAAGACGGGAATCTTAAAAAGTGGTGGACAAACGGTTCAATCAAAGCATTTGAGGAAAAAACAAAATGTCTAGTTGAACAATACTCAAACTACAAATTTCACGGGAAAAATGTAAATATAACAAAATAATACAGTAATTAGGAAATAGGGGCAAACACAGCATATCTATTAATTTAATTCAAGATAACATAGTTTTTGTAATTAAGTAATAAAGCATTTTCCATTTCAGTTGAATGGACTTCAAACTCTCGGTGAGAACATTGCTGATAATGGTGGAATTAAGCAATCCTTCCAGGTATTGTGTAATATATATATATATCGTGACCCACCCACCCCTCCCTTACAGGAGTATTGCTGACCACGTCCCCTCCCCATGGGGGTAAGTAAAAGGGCGGTTTGTTTTTACAGCCGCCATGTTTTAATTTAACAAACTGAGACTTGTCTATAGGCTGCTAGCAATAGACGTCACTTCCGGTAATAGCTCTTTTTTGATGGCTTGTAGAATCCTGGAGGTTGTTTTGATCTCTTGTTTTCTGGTTTGATGTCGTGAAAATAGTCAAATACAATAGTTTGATGACTTATTTTGATATGTTTTGACTTAACATCCGCTAGTTGCGCTCCAGTCAACCGCTTGTTTGCCCCCCAGTCAACTCCAAAAAGTCACGTGATTGATAGTAAGCAATAGAGTGTGTGCAATCATGTGACTCAAAAAACAATGAAACAGCCGCCATCTTGGCTGATCTAACAAGAGAAGCTAATGAGGAATGCTTTGTTATCGTCAGCCAAGATGGCGGCCATGACGTAACATGCACCTGCTTTATAGTCTCTTTTGTGATATCAACCAACATGGCCGCCGTGTCTTGCGTAATTTAAATTTGTTGGGAATGATAACAAATTAGCAATAGGAGTATTTATGCAATATATGTTAATAGGCTTACCAAATATGGAAGAAGAAGAACGGAAAAGAAGAGAAGAGACTTCCAGGGTTAGACTTGAATCACGATCAGCTGTTCTTCTTAAGTTTTGCACAGGTTCGTACTTCTATGCTAACTTTCATTTCTATATTACACGGGTAAGAAAAGTTGCTATAAATCAAGACGTCGAACAAATTTCTAAACCTTACTCGCTGCACTCCGCCGTCCTTTTTTTATCTTCACAAGCGTAGCACTTAATAGCCAGTGGCTAACAAACCTCTGGCCCTCATTCCGTGATCGAATCGTAATTTAGGAGTTGATTTTTGTGGAGGGAGGAAAAGCTGAGAACCAGCGGAAAACCCCTTGAAACACAGGAGAGAACCAACAAACAACTCTACTCAGATACAACACCGAATCCGGTGGGACTCGAGCTCGGGTCGCATTGGTGAGAGGTGAGCGCTCACACACTACGCCACCCGTGCTTCCAATGCTTCCGTGGTCAAGTCAAGACCACCATTCATTCATAGTCCTCACTCATCCCCTTCTTGTTACATCACCGCGCCGCGGGCTGCCTAGTGTGGTCGTACCTCAAGGTCTCGTGTGTTTTTTTTTTGTGTCACAGATCTGGTGTAGCTCGTTCCGTCCACTTGCAGCTGTTAGTGCTGTAGAGAATGGAGTACACAGCCCAGGACAGTGGCGGTAAGTAAAGACTAGTACTAGGGCCATACTTTTATCACAACCAGGGTTATATTGGGGAAGGGGGAGGACGTCAAAATTGGTAATAGGGGTTGGGAAGGTCGTCAAAATTAGTACTAAGAGTAAGGGACGTCGTTCTACTTGGTCAGGAGCGACAATTTATTGCTATTCCATCAATGTTGCTCTACCCTAACGAGATTTTATCTGATGTTATTCCTTCCCCAGGGTCATAGGTTCGCTTTCCAACTCGCAAGAATTCGCCAAGGCCTACAAGTGTCCTGTTGGGTCTAGAATGAACCCGGCAAAGAAATGCAAGGTCTGGTAAGAACGATCACCTCCCTGGAATGGAAATCAAGCATTTATAAACCACTCTTATACGTAACTACCATTGATTTAAACCTTGGACTTCCTCACTCGCGACGTCGATTACTTTTACTGTGAACAGTCCTTTCATTACTATAAGCATTAATATGTATATTGTACTTTGTATTAATAGTGGTCCTAGGTTCTGTTCTTGATATTCCCCTTCACAGTTCCCTGCGCCATCTTGAAAGGTAGCCGTGCCTTTACATCGGAGCGAGACGAACGGTGAGCTTGCAGATATAGAGATATTTCTTAACACCTTGGACAATTATTCACATCTCTCTATCATTGCAAGCTCACCGTTCGTCTCGCTTAGATGCAAAGGCACGGCTACCTTTCAAGATGGCGCAGGGAAATGTGAAAGGGACTATTGTAGAGAGAGCAAAACTTTGGCTTTAAGATTAGATATGTGGCATTGAAAACGATATTGCAACAATCTGATCACTACAAATTTCATAGGAACACTGATGTAGGCAAGTTCATTTGCCAACAAAATCCGTGGTTCTGATTTGAATATAAAAGCGCTAGATTCTATTGAATATTTTGTACTGCGTTTCTCATCAGTCTTTCTATGAAATTTTATTAGAATCTATTAGAAAATGGTGTATTGGACTAGAGAGGGTCCAGCTCTCTCAAATGTAGATTAATGTGTGTTCCGTAAGCTTCGTATGTCGTTAGGGATTCATAGCTGGGTCACTAAACATTAATTCAATGATTTTCAAACGCAAGATTGACGTGACAATTATTTGCGAACAAGTGTAATTTAAAACAACAATAGTGTTGTCCTATCGATTGCGTTACGCTCTCTCGCTAGAGTCACGCAACTGACTTAATCATAGTTGAAAATAAGCAAGCAAAACTTACCTAAAAACTTATAATCACTAGATAGATGCATTAAGTATTTTTCCTCCTTGACCGCTTTCCATCAAGGAGTTTCATGATAGCAGCTGTGGAATGCCGCAGGGATTGGTTGTTTGTCCACTCTACTAAACTGTAATCAAAGGCTTTAGAAATTATTGTACTTGATTATTATTGAGCCGCGTCACTGAGTTTTTCTGCTAGCCGATATCTTAAAAGGTGTTTACATACAACAACTGTGGGATTCCACAGCGATCAGCTGTTGATCCACTTTATTGCTATATAACGAATTTCATCAGCTAGCCATTTTTACACTTGAACAAAGACTAGAACTGAGTAATTGTGGTGATGTGATGAAAGTGTACCGTTGCTTTGTTGAGGTACAAATGCTATGAAAAAGGCAGGTTTCTCTTTACATTTTACAAATCGCTTTAATCATTCCTTATACTTCTAATTACGTTTTGATACTATAACTACCAGAGTCCTTTGCATACTTCCTTTTGTTAAAACATTTGAATAAAAAAAAAAGCAATTCCACGATTCAAAAAGTATTCTAGTAGCAGTGATATCAAGACGTAATTGCTGATTTTCATAGCTGCCATGTTGGTTGAATTTGAAGAAAGGTATGTCATTAGTCTCTTTTGTTATGTCATCCAACATGGCGGCCACGTCTTTTGTCCTTGACATGTGACGTCATAGCCGCCATGTTGGTTGACTTGAACAAAAGATTTGGTCTTGGTCTCTTTTGTTATGTCATCCAACATGGCGGCCATGTCTTATGTCCATGTGCATGTGACGTCATAGCCGCCATGTTGGTTGACTTTTACAAAATACTTGGTTTGTTCTGTTCTCTTGGGAGTGATGGAAAACCAACAAAGTGGAACGGAAAAATGAGCTACATATATAGACCTTTCCCGAGTTCGCTTGACCGATCACAAAACAATGGTTTCAAGTCGAGGTTGAACTTGATGAATAAAAGAATCAAGTCAGTCTCGACTTCAAACCATTGTTTTGTGGTCATCCAAACGAATTCGAGAAAGTTCTATTGGCGCTCGCTACGTCTCGTACTCAATTTGCAACTCGTTTCTTAATGGATGTATATTAAATATCCTTGAAAGCTTCATATATCTTGATTTAAACATGCATAAGTGGTAGTAATTGGGGCTTATTAACAAATACATGTTTATTGTGCTTTTCTTGATTAAACAATAAATTTCAAACGATTTCTTTTTTATTGTCATGCATTCTCGACATGTTCTAGCCTTTTATATGACACCTACGGGCCGCCATGCTGGAAGAAGTTGACAAAATATAGTTTCTTCCAATATGGCCGCCGTGTTTGGTTATTTTATTCCCTTTGAGAGGATTCCACGAGGAAGAGTGGTTTGAGGACGAAAATGAGCTTCAAAACATGGGTCTCTACACTCCATTCAGTTAAATTTTGACTTTATTTTTGTTGCACCTCTTGAATCCTATGAATTTTTACATTTTATTTACTATCATAATTCCATCTACCTTGGCTTTTTTAAGGCCTTTCCAACAGCGTCAAGGCATATTTACGTACTATTAAAAAACACAATGAAGAAATTCTACATAGTTAACAGCATTTGTTTTCCAACGCTAAACTTTAGTTAAAACCTTTCCTTTCAAAAATCTCCGTACCTGGAATCATGTGACCTCCACGTGATCCATCACGTGAACACATGCGGCCTGGAGCGCAGTGTGGGTAATTTCTGTAACAACAGTATGTGGGCTCAGCTGGCGCTGCGGGACAGCAGACTCCGTCTTCCTTGCAGCATCGGTTATGGGTACAACACGTTGCTTTAGGGTTAGGACAACAAGCTACCTCATTGAAGGTCTTGGTGATGAAGCTCTTGTACGTGAAGACAGCTAAAAAGCAAAATATAAATGTTAAAAAGAAATTACTGGGGGAGGGGAAGGTGGAGACATTTTCTTTCGAGTTCGCAATCTTGTGAGAAGGTTTCTGCACTAGATTTTGGTTCTCACTAGCGACGGAAGCCGACGCAAGCATGAGCACAAGCACAGGCGGACGCGGAAAAAAAAAAAAAAAAAAAAAAAAAAAAAAAAAAAGCAAAATATCTTCCGTTCTCTTGCCCTTGCGCGGATAACATTAGCTATAACGCAAACGGAAAGATAACTTTGTGGGATAAAAAGAAACGAAAGCCCTGACCTTTACAGCAAGTTTCTTGAGAACCACAGCAACTAGATGCTGTAGGAGTGCACACTTGAGGATACGGTCCAGAACATCCACAGCCTTTAGAAACTGTTGCTGCATCTCGATGGCATCTGTTAATATCTTGGCCTTTCGCATTACACCACTTGGAGCACGTTAGATCATCTCCAGCCATTTTCCAGTACTGACGATCTACGAGGCTGGAAAAAGTGGTAAATGCTCTGAAGCTTGGTCCTCCTAGAGTATAGGCCATGTCAACCATCACATTTTGAACCGGACAACACAGAGTCGAGAATGACTTGATGACACTTTGAGCATCTGCAATAGCAGTTTTGACACTGATTTCCAAAAGTTTATCGATTTGGTTTTCTTGGAGGCAGGGAACAGCAGAGCAATAGGCGACTTGCACTAAGAAATCACGTGACTTCTTGGATGGCAAACGCGCGCTATGTAAACAAACATCAAGATGGCCGCCGTCGCACCGGAAGGCGACAAAAACAGGTTAGTACAACCACTTAGACGTAACTTTTTAGCTTTTTTCTACCAAATATTGGTACCCATGGAGTCTTCAAGCATATTTTACTTTTCGATTGGTCCGAAAGAAAAATTCTTACGCTAATTTTTTCACCAAATCCAAAGCCGCTTCCTGTTTGTTATCGCAACTTTTTTTCGTGGTCTTTGACCTGGGACTTGCTTTTAAAGGGTTTTCCCCTAGAAAACTTTAAAAACAATACACAGACTCATGAAATGTTAGTAAACATTTCCATTCCAAGGACGTATTTCATCGTTATTGATCTAATTCTTTAGCGAGCCGGCGAAAAAAGGGTCGCTTGACCTTACCAGGATGCCTGAACTGTCGTTTGGCGACGTAGAGTTATTTGCCAAAAAGACTGGCGGAGGTTCAACGAGTCTGAAAAAAGCCTACAAATTTTTTGCCGAAACAGGATATCTCCATGATTATAAAGGTGAGTTTTTTGGGGAATTAAAATGTACGAAAAAGCTTTAAAAACGGTCAATGCTTGTGCTGTTGTACTAGTTGTTAACTCTGGCTGTACTTTGTCGTGCTTGTATATTCAATGGACTCTGTTAAAATTTGACTTTTTCTCTTAGTTCGCTATAGTCAAGAAGAGGCAACGATAGAGAGTAAATGTTTTCGCTCGATGAAAAAATCAGAGAAGCCACATTCAGTATTTATTGTGTGCCTACTGGAAAACAAGAATTTATATGGGAAATGTTCGTGCGTGGCTGGTGCAGGAGGAGCCTGTCAACATACCCTGGCACTTTTACTATTGATTGCACACTGCAAGCAGCTGGGTCTAACAGCATTGCCCGATGAACTTACCTGCACTATGTCAGCACAAAGGTGGAATATTCCTAGGGGAAAAAAGATCACGCCAGAATGTGTTGATCAAGTGGTTGTCAAGAAAACTAGAGAAGGAGCGGACTATACTAAATCTATAAAGAGCTCTTTGTACTCCCCTGCCTCCCAATACCTGCTGCTAGACTCTACTTACAAAGAAAACCTGAAAGCTCTAGAGCCTGTACCTCTCATATGTACCCTTTTACCTGACATGTCTGATACAAACCTCCCTGCAATTTCTACAAGATTTGGCAAAGTTCCTATAGGTTGCATTTTATCTTATCAACAGAAGCTTACTTCCTCCTATATCATTAATGATTATGCTAATACTGATTTTCCTTCCTTACCATTGACCAGCAACACCTCTTTTACCAATAATTTCAGTTCCTGTTTAAATGCTGAGCAATTAGCTACACTAACCTCCTTAAGAGTTGATGAGGAAATGTCCTTTCATTTAGAAGAAAGAACTAGAGACCAAAGTGAGTGTCAACTTTGGCACACTTTAAGGAAGAAAAGAATAACAGCCAGTAAATTTGGCATAGTAGCTAAAAGACAAGCTAACTTCAAGTCTTTATGCAAGCAACTAGACCCAACCCGTCATGTCCAAACAGCAGCAATGAAGAAGGGAATTGAGATGGAACCATATGCAGCCTATAACTATGCAACCAAAGTAAAAAACAGTTCTGTTAACTTATATCCATGTGGTCTTGTTATTCATCCTGTTTGCCCATGGTTAGGGTGTTCTCCTGATCGCAAGGTCTTTGACATGGAACTAGCCACTGAAAATGCTATGAGTCCTTTTGGTTTGCTTGAAATTAAAGTTGTATGTAAAGATGTTGAAAGCTTACATGATGTGAATTATTTAACTTTTGACAAGGACACCAATCACTTTGCTCTTAAACGAAAACATGAGTTTTTTTACCAAATACAATGTCAGCTAGCTATTCTTGGTTTTCACTCACGTGACTAACTGCTTGACGACGGTTGCTATCCGCCATGTTGGTGTCGCATATATATAAACAAAGCGTATCGAACCACGTCATTTCACGGGTGTATAGCAACTTTTGTCATGGTTCACTGTATTATTGTAGGCTGTTCAAGTAATAGCAGAAAAGATACGGCTATAGGATTCTTCAGGATACCTTCTGTTGTTGATAAACAAGGAGAAGAAGCTGAAGAACTGAGCAGAGAGAGACGAGAAAGATGGATTATGGCGATAAGTCGCGACGACATACAATGGAAGAATGTTCTGAAAAACGAGAGAGTTTGTGGAAGGCATTTCGAGTCAGGAAGGCCGGCAGCAGCGTGGGATAGATTCAACAACGACTGGGTGCCTACCTTAAATCTTGGTAAAACTAAATATCGCCAAGTAAATAATGAAGCCGTGGAAGCGAGAGCTGCCCGATCAAAGGAAAGACGAAAGAGGTCTCTTGAACAGCTCGAGTATGAGGCTGCTGTTAAACGCCAACAATTAGATGCTAGTGGATTGCCCCTCGAAAATATCGACTTTGCAGAGGGTCCATCTACTGAAGAAGCTGTAGAAGAAGAAGGCCAAGCTTTAAATCTGTGTTCGAGCTGTGATCATGATGATTCCATGTCCTGCTCTGTAAGTCAAACCAACTCATGCCGCGTCCATAGCGTCTTCGTCCAGACTGAAAACGAAAACTGCCAGACTACATCTTCTATGTCTCAAACTGAGGAGTTCGAGTATATGTTTTCGGTAAATGGATATCAGCCTCCAACTAAAGATTATCTTAACACAGACGATAAAGTTCGGTTTTATACTGGATTGCCTTCCACTGAAATTCTGTTGACTATCTTTGACCACGTTTCTACAAGCATCACTCGGCGTAGTCAAACTCTTAGCAAATTTCAGGAATTTGTCATGGTTCTGATAAAGCTTAGACTTAATATACCGTTTCAAGAACTGGCATACCGTTTCCAAGTATCTCTACCAACAGTATCCAGGATTTTTTCTTTGTGGTTGATTGTAATGGATTCTCGTTTGTCGCCACTCATTTGCTAGCCAGACAGAAATCAGCTATGGGAAACTATGCCAATGTGTTTCCAGCAAGCGTTTGGCAAAAAAGTGACTGTGGTCATAGACTGCTTTGAAGTTTTTATTGATCGACCAACTAATCTTCTAGCCCGGGCACAAACTTTTTCGTCTTATAAACACCACAACAC
>NW_028292574.1:10962822-11090322 GCF_029948245.1 Actinia tenebrosa | reverse complement strand
ATAAAAAGTTGAATTAATTCAAGAACACCAATTTTAATTAAATTATTTTGCCAATTATATGACTCTTGTTTTCATTATATATATATTACCATAAAACTGAGTAAATTGGCATGAATATTTATTATAAATTTAGACCCTAGGCCCTTGAAGAATCCCTTCTTATTAAGGGGCCTTGGAAGTTAGTCAACAAACATGACACAGTCCACAACTGGTTAACACTTCCTAGTAAAGATAGGGGAACAATGCCATCAAAAATGTGAAATTCTTTTATCCTTCGGATAGCCCTTTCAACATGAATTCTTAACATGGCTATTTTCTTTGTGTCTATGACTTCTTGTGGTTTAAGTTGACTATTTTCTAATAAGTAAGGGGGTATGTTAAGATCTACTGTCTTGTTCACTAAAAGATCATCAATGTCAAAGCCTTTATCAGCCATAATGCTAGTATGGGGCTCTAAAAGATCTAAAATACCGGACTGTGCAGTTATTTCTTTGTCTGAAATTGAGCCTGTATACAGAGAGCTGACAAAGCACACTGCACCATTTGGTGTGATTCCAATCAAGCCTTTAAGAGTGGTTGAGCTCTTGTAGTTGCTGTACATCTGGGATTGCAGTTTCAGGGATGTTGGGACTTGCACTTTTATTTCTGTGCAATCAATAATGCAATGGGTAGTTGGGTATAACATTTTAAATAGGGGGGACATATTTTGTTTAACAGTGTGAAAAGAAGGCCAAATAGGCTGCATCCCAAGGAAGAAGTACAAGTAATTGGCCCAGGTAATAATCTTACGGCTTACAGTTGACTCACTGACATTAAACCTATGTGACAGGTCAAATAGTTTCAACCCCAGTCTTATTCTAACCAAAAATAGGAATAGTTCATCAATAAGTAACATTTTTTTGCTGCCTGGGCGCCCAACTGATATATTACTTCCATAGTAGTATGTCATGGTTTCTGCAGAGGGCTGCACAAATTCATAAAATAAAATAAAATGCTGATATGAAGGAAATCCAGTATAAAATTTGATGGAATTGCTATCATTTGTGAATCTTTCACATCCAAATTTGTAGATCTTCATGGCAGATAATCTGGCCTTCAGGTCTTCTATTTCCTTCTTTAGTTTTGTTATTTCATTTTCAAGAACATCAGTTCCAGTTGTATATCTGTTTCTACAAACAAATGCATAATGATGCTATTAAAAGGAAAGTATTTTGGGTTTTTCATTCAATATAGTGTTATATGTCTATAAATTTTTCTTTAATTTTTAAAGCAACATATATATAAAACAACTAATAAGCAAATTGTACTGAAAAAGATAAAACAAGAGCATTTGTTAAGTTTTGATTTCTCTTTCTCTTTGCATGATTAACATGAATTGTTTATTACTTACATAGCAGCATTTGGCAACTTCCTCACAAGTACGCGTCTGGGAGGCTTGTTGATGGTCCATGCAAACTGAGTTGGTATAGCATGCTTTTTTAATCTTCGGCGCCCACATATATCCTTTTCTTCTTCATATTGATCAGTGTCAAAATGTCTTGAACATACTCTGGTGTTCGATGTTATCTAATCGAGGCATAAATATTCATAAAAACTCGTAAATTATTTCTGCTCACATATGCTTTGTATACAAATAAATTTTTTAGCGAGTTTGACGCTGTAAAATAAGACTGACCAATAAAATCTAGTAAAAAATTTAGTAACGAACAGTAACCAACGTAAAATCTTACCTTAAAGTTTTCTCCGATGTCTCTTCGTATTTTAACAATCCACTGTTTTCTTATTTCCTCTCGACAAGGGAAGCGGTGAAATGACAAACCATCATCACGTCGACCATCGCTTGTGCATTTAGGAACACAACAAACATAGTTGTTTGTTGGTCTACACGAATTGTGAAAATTCGGAATAAGACGATTTTAATTCGCGAAAAGTAAAGCAAAGGATAAAGTCCTGTGTTTAGAGTGTATTGTTTTTAAAGTTTTCTAGGGGAAAACCCTTTAAAAGCAAGTCCCAGGTCAAAGACCACGAAAAAAAGTTGCGATAACAAACAGGAAGCGGCTTTGGATTTGGTGAAAAAATTAGCGTAAGAATTTTTCTTTCGGACCAATCGAAAAGTAAAATATGCTTGAAGACTCCATGGGTACCAATATTTGGTAGAAAAAAGCTAAAAAGTTACGTCTAAGTGGGTGTACTAACCTGTTTTTGTCGCCTTCCGGTGCGACGGCGGCCATCTTGATGTTTGTTTACATAGCGCGCGTTTGCCATCCAAGAAGTCACGTGATTTCTTAGTGCAAGTCGCCTATTGCATTTGACTGTGGACCGGGTTAGTGGCCCATTGAAAAACTTATTAAAGTCAGCATGGATTTGGTTCTTGAAGACTTCAGGAGCATCAGCGTTCTGCATGTTATACCCGTAGCCAATAGTCTTGATCCCTCTGGTGTCTAAATACATGCAAGGCTTGTGTCCCTCGTTGGATTTAATCAAAGGAACAGGATCACATGACAAGGATACCGAAGCAAAAGTACAGAGAATGAAAAAAGCTGTGATATCGAAGATTGAATTCATCTTTTTTTTCTTGTGCTTTCTTGTGCTAAGGTAGTTACTAACTTCGGCAGTATGCTTCAAGATGACTTATTTCCGCAAAAATTAGCTATAATATTATGCAAATACTTTCGCTTTTGAAATGACGTCATCCGTGTAGGGGGGAAAATCCGGGGTACGTCACGCAATCTTCTCCAGCAAACCTCCCTCCCTCAGACAGCCGTTCCTGATTTCATCGTAGAAGGGTTCAAACTAAGTTAGGTCGTTTTAAAATTAAAAAATTACAAATACCGTGACGCAATATGCCTGAAAATGAAAGCATATTTGTCTCGTAACTGTGACTTGTGACTGTGTGACGCATAAAACGAGCCTGCGAGGTTGAATAACAGCGGGTTTCACCCACATAACATTGCGTCATAAAATTCAAGATGGCGGACGAGAAGAAAGAAAAAATGTTCTCTTGAGATCACTGAGTTATTTGCCGATATTTTTAATCTTTATGCTCTAAAACTGCTATCTTTTTCATATTCCTAACTGTCTCAGAAACTTTTAAGTTATTTTCAAGGCTATTTTGTCTGTGGATAGTTTTTATCGTTTGATATTTAGAGACACGTGAAACAGCTAACCTTGAGCTAAAAAGGTATGTATAAAGAAATGATTTACCATAAAGAGCGCTTTTTATATTTCTTTGACATAGACAACACCAGAGGCGGCTCTTTCTCTCGTTTTCTGGTTTCCTTCCTTCAAATTTTTCGCGATAAGTAATTGTTCTTTTTGGATTGAAGGAAACCAAAAACACTGGAAGCTAGTTGTGAAGGACGACCAGAAACTTGAAAAGCGTCCTCTCAAATATGTATTGAATTTAAATCCATGGGACTGGCGTAAATGATAACAATGATGACATGTTTAGGTGGTATGGGTTGAGGTAGGGAACAAGTGGCAAGGGCTTGATGCAAGATTAGGTCACAGCTAGAACAATTCTCTTTATGGAATATGATGATTTTTATTGTAAATTTTTGTTACTGTGACAGAATTTTGCTGTGCAAATTACATCAAACAAACTAGTTTGAATTCCCTTCTCAGGTCACAGGGATAATACACTCAAATTAACATTGTAACATCTTGTGAACTTACTCAAGCGACATGGCACTGTTGAACCATCAGAATAAACCAATGAGCCCTTAGTTCCCAGGACCCCTCATTTTAAATAATTAAATCTTTGGCGTTAAAATCACTTAATGCGCACCTGAAAAGCACAAGTTTCAGAATTATCGCAGTGAACTGTCAATCCCTGATAGTTGCCTAATGTACGTGTTTCAAATCGTTGTCTAAACATTAAGACTCTTAGGACTCGTAAATGTCTTGCATCAATTGTTCATCTCTCCTTATTGTGGTTTCTTTTGTTTAGATCACAAAGAAACTTAATACCTGACAATTATTTGTGGTTGACATGCCTGTGTGTGATGACTTGGATGATATTGAAGACTTTGTAAAACCTGGAGATATCACTCCCAATGATCGTATTTCTCCTCGTAAGGGTGTCTTTCCTAAAGTAAATCGAAAGAAAACCAGTAATGGACAAATTGCTAATGAGGAAAAACCAGTTGGAGATAGCATCATACCGGGTACCCAGAGTATATATGTGTGTACCTGGGGTTGCACCCATAATAACAGCGACAGTGAGTACATGTCTGGGCAACTAGCTGCATATGGATACAAAATTACTGGTACGTGCTCAGTTCTATAGTATATGCATACCTCCCCCATGGAGGGGGATTTGAATTTCCAAGGGGTGGGGAGGGTTACCCATGTCAGATATTGTCTTATTTTACATGTAAAATGACACTTGTGGTTTTAGACGACCAAGACATAGCAGACTTATGGCTGCTCAACAGCTGTACTGTCAAGAACCCTGCCGAAGATGGTTTTAAAAATGCTATCAAGAAAGCTAAAGAGAAGAACAAATATCTAGTAGTGGCGGGGTGTGTTCCTCAGGGACAGCCAAGACAAGATACAATCAAAGGAGTCAGTATTGTAGGGGTAAGTAAAAAACAGTGTCACATTTTACCAAACCTTTCTCTGGATTGATCTAAGTTAGAATCATCCAAGGTTGATTCCCTAGCATATTCTTGCCAATACCGTACAGTACACTGGTGGTGATATATTTTGTAATCTATTTTCTTCAGGTTCAACAAATTGACAGAGTTGTTGAAGTTGTAGAAGAGACTTTGAAAGGTAAAGAGTGAATGTAGATAAAAGTATCTTCTTATCTGGTTTAAAACCTTTCCTTCCCTCCATTTTTCAGGTCACACAGTAAGAATACTAAGTCAGAAGAAAAAAGAAGGCAGAAAAGCTGGTGGGGCTGCTTTAGATCTTCCTAAAATACGAAAAAACCCATTAGTTGAAATCATTGCTGTTAATACTGGGTAAGAAATAGTTAATTCTTAATACTATACCAATTAGGAATCTCCACAATTTTCACAAACGAGAATGTGTTTGCTGGCTTTATTATACACCCAATGGAAAAGGGTGTTGCCATTGAGATACTGTAGTTTATCAGTTATAGAAGACACCATTGCTTTCATTGGAAAGAGTATGCCAAAATTAGTGATCTTCCAAAATTTCAGAGAAGTAGCATTAAATGATAAAAAGCTACAGCTGTTTGAAATTAAAAAGACTTGTACTTGAAAACTACCAAGAGCCTATCAGCCTTGCTTTCATATCGTTGGTACATTTCAAATAATTTTTTTTACAGCGTTTTCACTCGTTTTTCATAGGCAGTATAGTGATTGTAATCTTTGCTTCTTGTTGTTGTTGATAAAGATGTTTAAACCAGTGTACCTACTGCAAGACCAAACATGCCAGAGGAGAATTGGGAAGTTATGCACCTGAAGAGATTGTAGACAGAGCAAAACAAGCATTTGATGGTAAGATTTTACACACATAGGGAATCAAGGATGATTTTATAAATAATCAAGATTTGTAAAAAAAAAAAAATCATATTTGGAAAACATAATACTGGATCTTGGATAGTATAGAAGCAGAACAGGATCTTCAACCATTCTTTTCTAGACATTATGTTCTATCAAAAATCTAATTTTTCTTGATAGGTTTTAACGACTATTTCATTTCAATTCATTATTTTTAAATTCGGATTTTTTTAGAAGGAAAAAACCAGAAGCAAGTGTTGATGGAATGCACTGGATATCAGTTGACTGGATCTTAGATTTCAAAAAAAAAAAAAAAGGGTATTTTTAACTTTTGAAAGGCCATACCTAATCTTAGTGAATAGCAAAAACATTCCCAATCATCACAATTTGAATCATGCTTCTAGTTTCTGAATTATGAGAGTTTTTTAATTTTGGAAAATTCGGAACCGGGCATGCATGGAATGGTCAACTGGATTGTGCGGATCGAAAAGGGTTTTTTACACCGAATTTGTGGCTTTCCTTTGTTGAATTTTATTTCTATATTCATAACTAGTGATAATATGCTAGAATTTTGTTAAAAATCAAGATTTCTTTTAAAATTGTTTTTTCCATATTGAGAAAACATATTCCTGGATTTTGGATAGCATAGAAGCAGAATAGGATCTTTGGCCATTCTGTTCCAGACATGATATTTAATCCAAAAACTAAATTGTCTTGATAGCCTTAAACAACTATTTCATTTTAAGTAATAATTTTTGAGGTAAACTTGGATTTTTCACTGACGCTTGGAGAGGCCTCAAACTCTATAACCTCTCACGACATATTTCATAGCATATTGTGTTATTAAATGGTAGTAAGAGTTGCCAGATATTAACATCAATGAATGAATGACTAGTGTTTGTCTAATGTTTTAGAGGGTGTGGTAGAAATATGGTTGACTTCTGAAGACACTGGGGCATATGGCCGAGATATAGGTACATCTCTACCAGAGTTGCTATGGAAACTAGTGGAAGTGATACCTGATGGTGCCCACCTTCGCATAGGGATGACAAACCCACCTTATATACTGGAACATTTAGAGGTACTGTATATTTTCCTGCTATCTTTATAGTGAAGATCGTTTGACAGAGGTAAATTATTACAAGTGACCCACTGGCGTATAATCCTGGCTCCAGGGCTCGAAATAATGGCTGGTCAATGGACAATGTCTGACTAAATTTGGTACATGATCGGCCAAATGCTCATGTCTTTTTGGGTAGAGAGAACCTCTTCCCACCGGCAGTTCATCTGTAAAATGCATGTGTTTTCGGAGAGAAAAGAAAAGAAGAGGGAGAGAGATAGAGGGATTGTTTTTTGAGGTAAGTGGTGAATGACCCACTCAAGAAAAATCCTAGTCATATTTTTGCACGCATGTATTTTTGGGGTAAGAGAAGCCCACTTTACATTGGGAGTGTATTTGTAACATGCATGCATTTTGGGGGAGGGGAGGGAGAGATAATTTGTTAATGAGGAGTGTTCCCAATGAGAAATCTGAATGATGCTTTATTTTGTAAAAAGGAAATGGCCAAACTACTCAACCATCCAAAGGTGTATTCGTTCCTTCACGTCCCTGTTCAAAGTGGTTCAGATAATGTTCTGGCTCACATGAAAAGAGAATATTTTGCAAGAGACTTCTGTCATGTGGTTGAATTCTTGAAGGAGAGGTACTCACTCTAATACTTTGATGCATGAATTTAATGGTATTTTATTTTACAGGATTGGTGGTGGTGATGATGAGGAATGGATGATGATGATGATGATATCGGTGATGATTGATGATGATTGGTGGTGATGATGATGATGATGATAGAGGATGATAATGATGATGGCAATGCTGATAATGTTGGTGACAATGACTTAGGATAATGATGATGGTGGTGATGGCAAGGAGGAGTGAATGATGATGGTGATGAATGATGATAATGATGATGATGAGGATGATACTGATGATGATGATGATGGCAAGGAGGAGGAATGCATGATGAAGATGTCTGTGGTGCTGTTGATGGTAGTGATGATGGTATTGATGCATCTAGTCCAGCATTACTGTCAAACCATAAAATATACTCAAGAGAATAACACATGGTCTGAGATTAAAAACTGGGTAAAACAACTACTATTAGACCTGAAGCATCTTTTCATTTTCCAGGGTCCCAGATATCACCATAGCAACAGATCTTATTTGTGGGTTCCCAACTGAAACTCCTGAAGATTTCCAGAAGTCAATGGAACTGGTTGACAAGTACAGGTTTCCGAGTCTGTTTATCAATCAGTTTTATCCAAGACCTGGTACACCTGCTGCAAGAATGAAACGCCTGCCGACAGAAGAGGTAAGAATTCCTTCTTCATTGTTGTTCATCCTCTAGTCTTTGCACTATCACTATATTGTCCCTGCCCTTTCAATAACCGTCATTTTTATGAGGATAGCACTTAATAGCCAGCGGCTAACAAACCTGTGCCCTCGTTCCATGACTGAATTGGAATTTATGAGTTGATTTTGCGAAGGGAGGAAAAGCAGAGAACCTGGAGAAAAACCCTTGAAGCACAGGAGAGAACCGACTAGAAACTCTGCTCACATACAACACCGAACCTGGCAGGATCCCAACTCAGGTCACATTGATAAGAGGGGAGCACTCTCACCCCCACGCCACCCATGCTTCCTTAAATGTTCACTCAAAGTTCCGTCGTATATCTGTCAATGTCTTTAAGATGTTCCCGATCCTACGCCCTTATCAATGCTTCTGCATTGTGCTGTCCCTTTCTCTGTACTGTGAGCTCTACATGGCCCCTGTAACTTCCCTGCCCATGTATCAACATTTTGGCTGCCATTTTTCTCCTTCCAGTTTCTGATCAATGTATTATCTATTTAGGTTAAAAAAAGAACAAGAGAGGTGTCAAAGCTTTTTCATTCATATACCACCTATGACAGGAAAGTAAGTATCTGTACCCCAATATCATTTACCTTACTTACTCATTATGTGCAGGGCTTAAAATAACAGCTGGGCATTGCACAATATCTTGCCAGAATTGGATCTTGTCCAGTCAAATGTTTTTCTTGCCGGGCATTTTGACCAGAATATTATGCCAGAAATGAGGTATGACCCAGCTAAAATTAATTTGGCAGGTTATCATGATCGGCAATTAACTGGCCGTTATTTTAAGCCCAACAGTGATTACAAGACCTTGTAGAGAGAGACTTGTCTCTTCATTCACCATTTTCCACACATTGGTTCATTGATCAAACACAAAGCGCTCAAGCAATGCCAAGGTATTTTCAAAGGATTATTCAAATTTGAACCTTGCAACCTCGACTGAATGCTTTGTGTTTGACCATTGAACCGAAGTATGGAAAATGGTGAATTCAAAATGTTTTTTTATTTCTTTTTGCTGAGGTGGAACTCGTTTGAAGCCTTATGTACCATCTGGCATGAGGTAGAAGTGATACTGATGATGGATTGATTGTGTTAACAGGTTGGATGGGTTCAAGATGTCTTAATAACTGAAGAGTCTCATGATGGAATCCATTATGTTGGACACAATAAATCATATGACCAGGTTAGCTTTACCTTTGCTTTTACTCTTAATCCTTGAAGGTATTTTTCGTCTTCCATGAATCTTTATGTTCGTCTTTCGGTCTGTCCGTACTTTCATTTGTCGATCCTTTCATTATCCACCCATCCTTTTGTTTATCCATTCATCCAACACTCCATCCATCCATCCATTCACCTATCCACCAATTTATCCATCCTTTCTTTTGTGTATTCATTCATTCTTCTAACCACTCATCCATTTATTCATTTAATAATCGGTGTATCCATCCATCCTTCCAAACGCCCTTCCATTTACCCATACATTACTCCGCGGGCTGTCTATACATCCACATATCCAACCTTTCTCTCCATCCGTACCCATATCATCTCATCCTATCCCATCCCATCCCATCTACCAACCTTTTATTCACTTGCTCATGTATTCATTTATTCCATTTATTACTTTCAAAGGTTCTTGTTCGTAAAGACGAAGGAGACTTAATGGGTAAAACTATCAAGGTTACAATCACGACCACTGGGAAACACTTCCTTATTGGTACATTATTCAATAAAACAGACGTACGATCTCCTGGCCTTGCTGAGCCCTTACCCAAGGGTGTAGTCAGCGGTATTAAACAGGATGTTATGCTCACGAGTGGATCGTGCACAAAGTCCGGATCGATGCATATGTGGATCAAGATAGGAATAATCGTATTATTGATAGCTGTAGTGCTCGACGCTGTTAGACTGGGCTGGTTTTGGTTTCGGACTTAATATCTGTTGTATCAGCCAATCAGATAACAGAATCGAACAGAGCCCTTCGTTTCACTTTGCGGAGACCACGAGGACCGCGGGCTCTTGGAACGAGAATGTCAGATTCCTATAATATTTGAACAGAGAAATTGAAATTACCTTGTAGATTGTAAAGCTCTAAATATATATTCTCAATTCAGTCGAGTGAGTTATCTGTAAGCTAATATTGAGGGGGGTAGGGGTAGGAACACAATAGCCATACTTGGCTGGCTGCTGCTAAGTCATTATACCAATGCAGGAGCCGTGGAGGGTTGAGGTACCTTTTCCCTTTTCTTATACAAGTCTCTTATATTTTCCAATCTTAGCCCCCCCCCCCCCCCCCCCAACTTTTTCCCATACTAGTCTCAATCTTAGCCCCCACACACACACCTCCGAGGCCTATGTGATGAGCGTACTCGGGAGAGAAGCGAAAGAGGAGTCCCTGGTGAGGGGAAACGCTGAGAGTCACTTTGTGAAATCAGTCTATTGACAGCCTATCGATCCTTGAAAGTACTCCCCCTTAAACAGGTCAGTATTAGTTTCGAAACGTTGACAGCACCAGATGACCAAAATGTTACGCCAGCATTGGTAATTGGAGCTGTCACATATTATATGACGTGACCTAAACGTGACAAAGATCCCTTAGTTTACTTAGTATTAATAGTCTTATAATCACCTCTTCAATATCAACCATAGATTATTTATGCATTGTTGTTTTTCCTTTGTAGAGATTTGATTACGTCAAGCGAGTTGTCTTGTTGTATTTGTTCTCTTCTAGCATCATAACTATGGGTCGTGGGGGCGGAGAAGTACTGCAAACGATTGTCATCTGACCTTTACAAAATAGATTCTCTTTATCAAGCTATCATTCAAGTACCCCGCCGTTTAATACGAGACAACAGCCACAGCTCTCTGCGTTTGATCTTCACTAGAGGTGCTTTCGTTGATCAGTCCGCTCGATTTCATAACCAGAAGAGATTCTTATTTCCGAGGTGAGTGGGTAGAGCAAGTGTACGCCGAATTGGGGTAGGAAGGGTGATAGGAATTCAAGGTTGGAATGGATTGCTAAGTAGCTCTAAGTGAAGTACCTTGACTATCTTCTGTCATGGCTTACAGACTATTATATGCATACTATCTAAACGAGATGTTCACAGAAAAGTCCAGCAAGATGTGACGATGTTCTCACAATCCAGTGTAAACACACTAAGTTCCTAATCAAAATCCAACATTTTACATTCCTGTGTGTTATTTATTTTATGGACGGGTTGATATGCCGATTGAGGTATTTATAAGATAGTTTATCGCACCAAAAGGAATGTTGTTTTAAAGTATAATCAGCGTGTGATGATTTATCAGGAATTCAATAATGTTAGCAAAGTTTTTTCACTAAGCGCAGTTTTGTAAAGAATTTTCTGTTAATGTTGAAAGTTCAAAGGTTGGTAAACGCGATCATTGCCGTATGCGAACAGATTACTTCAAAATCACTATTACACTGTTTTCAATCGAGGGGGTTTTAAGACTTGAATATCTGTGATGTCATGGCCTATTGTTTGTGTATTATAATTGTTGATAGAAGAGTATGGTCTCAGCGTGCCGTAACCAGTGATAAAGATGTTGATATCATAAGGGTTATATATAATCCAAACACCGATTGTGACTAGCACCGGGTGAGTATACGGTGCGCCGATGGATACCGCGATGTGTAATTATACATGCCGGCCCCTATAGGATACGACAGGGAATGCGTCGAGATGAATGCGTCGCCGCCACTGACGAAAAGGCTGCATAACAGCATATCCTACCAAAGGTTTTTCTTAAGCACATACCAGACTGTCAGTCTGCATGTATACTAAATACAGCAGGATGTTATATACAGATTGTGGCATATATATGGCTACCCACGGGTTAGGGTCACACACAGTACATGTTCTCTATGGTATAGGGAGGAAGCTTACTCCATACCAGACAGACACACGTTTGGGCTGACCCACGTAGCGAGAAGATTTTTGTCAGGTCATATTGATACCTTGTTGCATTTGAAACATATGGAACACTAAATGAGGGGTGGGGTGGGTGGGTGGGTGGGTGTGTCTGAATATCCGTGCACACAAGAATCAAAAAAGATAATCTAAGAAACTTAAGTGGGCTTACGTACTTTAAGGGTATAGAGCGTGACATGGAATTGTACCGTTGTAGTTCCATCAGAACCGAGTGTCACGCCACACGTCACCATGGGTAACGCCAGCTTGATCTTTGGCAGTATGGCCATACACAATTTAATTTTGGCAAGGCTATGTTCGAGGCACTTTGAAAGTCCAGATTTCTTGGGAAGTTCGATACATTTGTATTTTGACTGCAAAAAACAGAAATTGGTCTACCTGTGGTTGGTTGTGTTATTCTATCAAGTCTGGTCAACATCATTCTATCGTCACGTCAAACCTTTAGTCAGACTATTAGTCTGTATACTTGAACTTTGGCACCAGTTGAGTGATTGAGCCGCAAAGATATTGTTTTGAAAGGCTTAGTGTAGGTCTACATGCACGTTTGCTCAGATCATGCCATGAAATTCCGATCAGTTTTCGTTCAGTTTGTGTCTGTGTAGCTGCGAGATAAAAGAGACTAAGAAAAGAGCGAATCAGAAGGGGTGAGGACAGAGAAAGGTGAGCATGGATATTAAATACCAGCTTTCTTTCATTTTCCCCCTCGCACCATTCGCTCCGTCGATTCCTTGCCTGCGTCGTTGGATTATTTCCCGCGTTATCATTCACTCGTGTTACATACTACCACCACCCCTCACATCCCACCCATTCACCTCCAACAAGAAGAAAAAGCAAGCAATCTTTTATCATGATACTGTTTGGGTCTGCCCATTTATAATCGTTTATCGGAAGCCCCCTTATCTGGTCATATTCCATTCGCCCTCAAAGAATGCCACCAAGTAACGCAACGCGTCGATTTCACAGTCACGCAATGAGACAACCAGAAATTCAACACTTCAAAAATATGTCAACACTTGGAAAATCTCATAAACGGATAAATGAATTCCTGCGTTTTATTAAAGCACAATAGAACCAAAATTTAGCGAAAACTTATCTTTTCTTAGAGTAAAATTATACGTTATCTAATATCGAAATCAGTTATCTTGTCGGTCAGATAAATATATTTTCACTTCAATATGTAAGATTCTTGAGATATTCTTCACATACGTGATAATCATTACATCAGTAATGTGATTTTAATATTAAAATAGCACACTTGACTTCTTTCATTTGTGACCATCTATCCGTATTTACCTGTTCGCGCGCCTATTTTTGTTCATTCTTTCATTTAGTACTTTCATTCTGAGGTATTATTGATAGGGTAGTGAAGAAAAACTTCGTCTAACTCTACATGCAGAGTGTAGCGATTCCGTGTCGACTGCGAACTTCATCATTGAAATTCCATACGTAGTATTATTACCTCAGGGGCTAGTCACTCACTAGTCATTGCTTCTGTATACTTTGATATTCACATGAGACATTCATGATATAATCAAGCGCTAGTGTTTGCGTCTTGCGCGCGAGAAGAAATGATCTTAGAACTTAAAGGGCCACTTGGACGAAAATTGTTCCAAAATTAAAACTCTTTCATTCGAGCTGGAACTTTGCTGAAATAATCTTGAACACATTAAGAACCTCTCACTGAAATATCTTTCTAATATTCGAAAGGGAAGGGCCAAAATTTTACGATTTATTTTCGTCCGCCATTAATTTCTTTGTGTCACGGCCAACGAGTCATTCTGTACAGCAGTTTTACGCTGTGACGTCATTTACTCAACACTGTCATGTTAGCGTCGTTTTGACTATACATTTCTTGTTAAATTACCTGAAGTTTATTTGATGTTTTAAACGCGTTATCGTGAAAAGAATCTCTAAACAGACTTTTTTTAAACCTTTGATACCTCTTCAAATATGATGGAAACTCCTTTGGACGCTCGCTTTGTCAATCCTGAAGAGTTAGAACCATAAATTATAATGTATGAAGATGAAGCCGAACTAGAAGAAGAAGCAATGCTTAGGAAGAGGTTTTCATAAAAATTCCTTACGTTCATTTCATTATTTGTATTTGCTACCTACTGTCCATGATATAAAGATCTTAAATTTGAAGTTTCAATGTAATCTAATAGTGATTGATGTTATGAAAACAACCGATTGCCTTTTGAATTCTGCGTTGTGATATAAAGATTTGTGACAATATACTTAGATCTATGTGCCGAATAATTTAGAATGTGATCTCGTAATTCTCCTAGCTGATTTACTACAGAACGGTCATTATTTGCTTCAAAATGTTTATTATGCATTGAATAGGTACAAACATACGATTATCTAATATCATCTTTGTAATAGAACATGTCAAAGGTTTCTTATTTATTACTCGCGCGACAGCGGCGTCTGTCACTCAGCTCGTAGGTTTTTCTTTCATTGTGTCGGATGTCTCGCGGACCCAAATTGTGGGGTTGTTCTTTGCCCTTGTATGTAAATATACCTTGAAAAATTGTTATCCTTAAAATGATTCGAATCCCGAATATCTCAGTCACTTCGCGCGATGGAACCGCTAGAATCTCGTCCATGCGTCCTACTTTGTTGTGATTCTTGGCTTGCCGAGATGTATTGAAATTTTCGAATTATGATCGTCAGTATTATTGAAACTGAAAAATTTCAGCGCCTAGACATTGTTTGGTCATATAGTAGTTAGGAAACCGAATGAAACATTAAATATTTTCTGAATAAACCAAATAAACCGAGTTTTACGAACATGGCACATACATTACCCACCAATGTTTTGGTTTGGGTTGAGTAAATGACGTCATAAGTACTCGTGCCAGTCTTCTTGAGTCGAATTCTGTGATTCAAAGAAATTAATGGCGGACGAAAATAAATCGTAAAATTTTGGCCCTTCCCTTTCGAATATTAGAAAGATATTTCAGTGAGAGGTTCTTAATGTGTTCTAGATTATTTCAGCAAAGTTCCAGCTCGAATGAAAGAGTTTTAATTTTGGAGCGATTTTCGTCCAAGTGGCCCTTTAATCCATATTTGCATACTATATAATGCTAAATATCCTTTACTGATCCTAAGTAGTTTCTCCTGTCGATAAAATGTGTCTGGTATTGTTTTTTTACTTTATTTTTATTAATTCATTTATCTTTAAATCTATTAATCATTACTGACTTTTTGGAAAACTTTTCCCTGCGTTCAGTGATTGGAAACAAAATTTCTCGTTCTCTTTTTCACTGCTACTTTTCTCACTCCGGAAGCTCCTTTTGAAGAAATATTTTTAAAATGTATCTTGAAGCGCCGATCCACAATGATTTGTCTATGGGCATCGAAAATATTTGGACTTTTTATCTTTGGCCGTTAATCTTATTATTTTTAGACTTTTTAAATGCAGGACTACATATCTATAAAAATCGTTGACCCCGCAAGGATAAAGCGATAAAACTGTTCCGCAAACTGCATTTCTTAAGTTTCATGTTAAAATACACGTAAAACAATACGACCCGGTGTTTTTTGAGATTAATATTGATATCTTAAGACGTCAAATATATTTTGAATATATTATTGAATTACAAATGCCAAAATATTGATAATGATTGGCGAAAAAGCGCTATGTCGGACGTACGTAAATATGACAAATTAAAGTGTCAGTTTCTTCAAAATGTATAAAAAACACACATTATAAATTTGGTCTTTCAAATGCTATTAGTTTTCTTTCGTGCATTCTTTCCGATCCCTACTGATCGCTGATCGAACTTTACCGTAACAATATAAATTCAAATGACGGCCACATCCATATCTAAATCGTCTAAATATCAATAGCCCGCTAGTTGATAATGATTTAGCGATTGACGTACACTTGATTTGCTGTAGACTTGAACCATAAAAATCGTTCATTTTCGTAGAGATGAATGCTTCAAGTTCTGTTTACTCTTATAAATATTACCAGCTGTTTTCAAACAATATTAGATAATTCTAACATTCGCTAAAAAATGATTTTATAAACGTTAAAACTCCAGTCCTTGACTGATCTCCTTAAAAACTAGAAAAATCTTTCTCGTGTATTACTTCGTGAATAGAAACCTCAGTGTCTTAATCCTTATTCCAAGGGGAATCAACTTGAAAAACCTTTCTGCTTCAATTAACTCTCGAATGCTGTGTCATTTTTTTTGTCAACTTCTTTTGTTTTATGTCGGTTATTTTCAATCAGTAAACACAAAAAAGAAATGTCGTCGCTTTTTCCCAAAACTACTTCCATTTTAGACACAAAAACTTAGATAATATCGATAGAATATTTTCGCTCGAAGTGTTATGAGAAAAGTTCGATAATTCGTCTAGAGCAGCGACGAGTTCGATGGCCTTTCGTTTTTTATTTGTTAGTTTATGTCACTTCCGGTCCTCGATTATCGTAGCTGACGTCCCCTGGGGGCTTATTTATCTCTTTGAATTGGATATGTGGTATTGAGTCGTGTTTCTGATCGCCTTAGATAAAGACAAAACCCTCTTTTTTCTCACAGTTCACGAGTTTTCCTCAATCCAGGTAAATATCATAACTTTTAACACGATTTAAAGTTTATGTAACGCTTGTACAGAGCGTGCGAGAAGATTGAAACTGTTATTTGTCTAAAATGCGGCTGGATTTGAATGATATCCATTGTAAGCTCACCATGCTATACAGCAAGCGAAAGTAGCACATGAATAGCACCATTTTTACTCAAACTATATCAAAAAACACTATCTTTCTTCGTTCAATTCCTAACTTTGCTTTTATAAGTATAAGACAGGTCAAAGCCTTGGTTTTTGAATTCAAATTTCAGTAGTAACCTTCCTCGCTTTCAAGTGTATTCATCAAAGAACGAGCAATATAATTCAAGTTCTTTATTACACATCGTATTCATAATAGATAAACCATAAGATTCTACGAAGATTATCCTTTAAACTATGAAATAACGAAAAATTACCAAAGTTTTCATAACGATTTGAGGGTATTTAGATTTAATGGTAACGCAGTAGCAGTCTTCACGATATGTCCTTGTAATTAACGATAATTAACTTGATGTCCTGCTTAGCGAATTCTAATCCATTTTGAAATAATTTATCTCTAACATGTATTAATGTGTAACACGTTTTTTCCTAAGCCATGAATTTGTTTAGTTTGCTTTAGATTTGGCAATGATAACATGTCTTGATTTTCGAAAGGGAACTATTATTATACATTGCATAGTTTAGGTCGGTCCGTGTACCTTCCGGCCATTTGATTTTTAAAAATAAGAAAATTGAATTTCGTTCACCAATTTTTTTGATTTTATTGTTTTGAGAGTAAGAAATTACCAAAAATAGCATTTTTTTAATTTTTGATAATAAGAAATTAGCTTTTTTTGATTGAAATCTAAAAACTGAAATCAATTTTCAATTTTCAAAAAAACAAAAATTGAATCGTACAAAATTTACTCTAACGGGGGAGGGGTAAGACAAGTCGTGACTCTGTCCCAGGACCTTATCTGACAATGCATAATGTGCATTCTGATTAAAAATGGCCGCACTGTTGTCAAACAGAGGTGTCATTCGTATGTTTTACTATTTGGCATTAATCTTGGAAAGTTTTTCGTGGATTTTAAACACAGCTGGAACCGAAATAGTTGGCACAATGTAATTCAACGCTGGAACCTGAATATTCTGCCAAACGTTATAATCGTCTCGATGGTTCGGTGAAAGGAAAGGCTTGGTTTTTAACAGATTTTTGTATTATATGTCATTGGCCGGCGAGATGCAGCATTGGAGATGCTTCAAGCAAGAATCAAAGCATTTTTTAAAGAGTATAATCGTTGGATTTGGCTTTTTTTTGTGTGGGTTTATTTGGAGTAAGCTTACGCAAGACAAGACAAGACAAATTATAACAACAACAATTTCCTTTTTATTGCTAATAATTTTGGATTAACTGTGTGGAAATATAAGCTTACAAGGCAAGAACGCAACAGGTATATATCAAAATGCTTTAAAAAATTCATTAGCATTTACTACAGTAGTACTACAACTTTATGCAGTACATCCTAATCAATCTACCAAGACTCAAAGGGATTCATGAAAACGAAATCCTGCTTCATGGCTAAGGGTATTATAATGTTGATGTACTATGTGATTTGAAAATTGGCTAATACTCCAAATAAACCCACACAAAAAAAGCCAAATCCAACGATTATACTCTTTAAAAAATGCTTTGATTCTTGCTTGAAGCATCTCCAATGCTGTATCTCGCCGGCCAATGACATATAATACAAAAATCTGTTAAAAACCAAGCCTTTCCTTTCACCGAACCATCGAGACGATTATAACGTTTGGCAGAATATTCAGGTTCCAGCGTTGAATTACATTGTGCCAACTATTTCGGTTCCAGCTGTGTTTAAAATCCACGAAAAACTTTCCAAGATTAATGCCAAATAGTAAAACATACGAATGACACCTCTGTTTGACAACAGTGCGGCCATTTTTAATCAGAATGCACATTATGCATTGTCAGATAAGGTCCTGGGACAGAGTCACGACTTGTCTTACCCCTCCCCCGTTAGAGTAAATTTTGTACGATTCAATTTTTGTTTTTTTGAAAATTGAAAATTGATTTCAGTTTTTAGATTTCAATCAAAAAAAGCTAATTTCTTATTATCAAAAATTAAAAAAATGCTATTTTTGGTAATTTCTTACTCTCAAAACAACAAAATCAAAAAAATTGGTGAACGAAATTCAATTTTCTTATTTTTAAAAATCAAATGGCCGGAAGGTACACGGACCTAGGTCAATTGCTTTTGTATGGAGTACTTATAAAGTGCGTGAAACATGCATGCCTGCTTGTGCATTATGACTTTGTTGATATAATTTTTAGAATATAAACTAAGACCAGATGGAATTTCTTTGAGGAAAACCGAGATACATCTAAATCTATGTCATTTAACCGCAAAGAATTTTACGCCTCGAGTTCTTACGGATTGTCTGTTAAACCGCAAAAAAGTGTACTTGAACTGGTCGTGTTGCGAACAAGAACATTCAGGTTTGGCTGGCTAGTTTCTAAATTTCTGTAATCAAACTATTCCTTATCGTATGCCCTTATTAACGATGGAAAGTCGAAGTCTGATTTATATTACGTTTGTGTTATATGCGATTCTAGTTGGCAGACAGATTACTATCAAAATGTAATAAGTGTTGATCTGTCAATCTCAACGCAATAAAATATGGCTTTCTTCAAACAAATTTCGAAAGCCAACCAAAAACAACTCTTTTGTTGTTCCATATTGATAATACAAATTTGAATAACATCTTTTTAAATGTAGTGTTTATTTCACGCTGAACAAATATGGATTACTGGCGAACTGTGCGGTCATAGAGTCGTGGTTGTGCTAAATATTTTAGCGAGGTGGTAAAGAGAAATATGCCTAACCCTGGATTAATTTTTCTGCTTCAAAGCAATCGAAATCCTAATCGAAGTAGGTCCGATTATTTATTTTTAGCTTTTTCGATATATGAAAGCCCCATCTTATTTCCGGTTTCAGGAAAGAAAAAAATACGAGATAATTGTGAGAAAAAAATATGCTTAAATTGTTATATGTAGTTTTTAATTTTTTGACCTTAGTAATATAAACATGAAAAAAGTTTCGTTTGATGGTATATTAATATTTTTATTCAAAGTATTAATTATGTTTTGTTTTTGATTAACGTGCAATGTGATCTTTTTTTAAACCAACTTATACTTCATATTTTTCAACAATTTAGCCTCAAAGGTAAACAAACTTAGTGGTACCTGCACGTAAAATTTAAGGTTAAAAAAATGAGAACGAAAAAAATTACCACCATGGTCAGGCTGTATCTATTGTTGTAGGATATCAAACTCGTTTGAGCAATTGCTAAAAACAATACAATTCTGAATACAAAGGCCACGCGAGTTTTCAGGTTGAATGCGCGCAAACCGTCTTCTAAGATCGAGAGCTTACATTTACCATAATCTAATTTACCCAATATAAACTCAGTTATTTCTGTTCACTCAAGAATGAACAAAGGAGAATATGACATAATTCGGTTGGGTTGACGGTCAATTTTTCAACACAGGCGTCGATTTTGGGTGTTAAGCTCTGATTGACACAGCCCTATAGTGTTTACAGAATGAACTATGTCCATTTGTCAACGGGGTTATTATGAGATAGTAATAATTCAACAATGAAGGTGGGAAACACATATATGCCCTTGTAAAACTAACGCCCGCAACGAGGCATTGCAAACAACGATATTCACTCGCCTCGCTCCTGTAAGGATGTAGAGTGGGTTTCTTGTCGTTTTCGTAACGAAATGGAGCCTACAGTTAATATCAAAAGCCCTACTCGTACTTAAGTTTCTAATCAAAATAGTATTGCAGGTGTCATATAAGAGTTCACACATTTGGTTATAGTAAGCCAATCAGATTGCATGTCCCTGTCTCGTGTTACTTATCCCTTGTTCAATACCAATCACTCATACAATGCCTACATCTGCTATTCTATGGAGTCTCGCACCATGGCTCTCTTCTATTTCTCTTAAATAGTCAAAACCTGTGGTTTTAGACGATCTAGAACAAACACGAACCTAAAGCAAGTCAGAGGTAAGAAGTTTTAGGTTTTGTAGCGTTACACGATTCTTCAAAGACCAGGTTCGGTTGAGTGACTTTGAGCGTGCAGATTTCAGTGTCAAGATACATGTTAGTGACATTTGCCTAAATCGACCCCAGATGACCATAAAATTACTCCATAAAAATACCTCTGTACCACCAACGTGTACATTTTAACCAGCGTCAAGGTCTGAAGGTAAATTTGTTTGGTTTTGGGTAGGAATTTTGTGGAGTTTGTTTTTGAATTGAGTGAAGTAAACGGTTTGAGTACCGAATAGCTTGTCGAGACATTTCTTATGCTAATAACATTATTTACAACAGTCATATGTAATTTACCGTACATGTTATTTAGAGAGTATTTGCTATTAGCTACACAGTAAAGTGGACTTTATGCAGCGAATTTAGATAGGTATATTCACTCTACCGTTTAACGGTAAGCTCTAGTAATTTCTTTCTTTATTCAATTCGTGCATTGAATACCCTTTAGTGTCGAGAAGCGATTTTAACTCAAATCTTTACCATTTAAGTATTCGTTCAAAAACCGCTAATAATTACTGTCGAAATCTAAGATTTCTTTTAACCTCGGTCTACATTTGAAACTTTTTTTCACCACTCAAAGACATGCCTCACTTCGCAGATCAAATACTAGTAAGCTTAAATGTTTTAAAACAATAAGACTGATAGCCTTTATTTGTCCTTTTGGAAAACTCCTTCAAAAATCCCAAGATATCTAGAACTGAGACAGAGGTCAAGCAAAGCTAAACTAAAGTTTATCAAGCATTAAATTCAACTATACGAATCTGATTTTGAAGTATTTATTGATGATTGGAATCAAACGGTTTGGATGAACAACAATATGCTGGTGTGGTTTTTACTGTTCTCGTCTTTTGAAAAACATTGAATATTCGATCAGGCAAAACCCTCAAATAAGCTTAATACTCTCCAACTTTAAAACACTTTTAAATGTGCTTTTGTGTTCTATTCATCACAGATAGTTTTTACTGGAAATCGTGGTATATGGGACAGATTTTGAGGCAGTTTTTTCAAAAGTAAGAATTGTACTTCTCTAAACTTACGATTTCCTGACTACAAGTTTGTCTTTTGTGGTGACTAATTACGTGAATAAATTAAAAATTACATTCGCTGAAAGGTGTTGAAACTGCTGGACGCGATTATGTTCTACAAGTTATGAATTTAACCTTTAACAGTTATTTTATTCTATTTTCATAGGGTTCTGAGCAAATCTGATATAAATCGTGGTCCTCAAACCAAGTTTGAGAATCGTGTGGTGTTGTGAACAAAGGCAAAGACGGCGTGACGGATAATAGAGCCTCTGGATTACGGTGGATCGAGGAAAAACTAGACAATATTATTATCCCCAAAAGAGGATGAAACCAACTTCTTCCAATGGAATATTAGGAATAAAACGCACTGTTGATATGAATATGAACTCGAATATTCAAAGAGACGAAGATAAGCGAGGAGAACCTCTCAAATCACGACGCTCATCCAAACCCAAAGTGGAAAATTCTGAACCGAAAATTAATTTAGAAAACGCTGAAACTACGTTGAGTTTTACTTCAGAAGATGATGTATGCTATGAACCTGGAGGTAAGATATTGTTCTTTTTATTATCAGTAAAAGAATCGGAGGAAAAAATGGCTTTTCAAACTGTTCATATTGTGTTTATATTAATTTACTAGACCTGTTTGATAAACTAGACTTATCTTCCAAATGTCTGAGAATATTTTGGGGGTGTAATAGTAGTGTTTATTGGGGAAACAACTTTATAGTGATTATTATTTCTTTATAGATTTTTTTTTTTTCTTGCTCAAGGCTATGTTATTTGTTAGCGGGGACCTTTGAATAATTCTAAAGTTTTGGTTGCGATTATCAAATTTACATTCAAAACAATAGCCTTTCATTCAACCTTAAATCTATTAATACGTTCTCTAAACATTTAAGAATTCCACGGATTTTATGGATGTGATTTTAGGTGAGTTTTTTCTCAAGATTTGTAGAGGAAATTTAACGATATTTATTTGGCAACCTTTTAACTTGTAACAATAGGTGGCTCTTATTCAAACATAAGGTGTAGTACAAGAAAAATAAACACATTTCTCCCGTGACAGGTCGTATATTTTCCCTTTATTAGTTTAATAACCTTTCAAAAACATAACATTTTTCTCGTTTTCCCCCTGCAGATTGCGTCTATGTGGACAGTCAGAGACCCGATGTGCCTTTCTTTGTCTGCTCAATCAAAGAATTTCGTATGGTAGGTTTATATTGATTAGAAACCGGAATGGCTTGCGCGCGATAGAATATTCACATCGCTGATTTCCTAGTTGTCGCTTTCGTATGGTTGTCAATTTCAGTGGGTGTTGATAATTTTTCATATATGCGCCTAGTGACTTGTATTGGTAGGGTATTTATATGTTAAATCCATGAACAATTGGAATAAAATTGATATTGATTTTTTATCTTTAACAGTTTTTTTAAAAAATCTCGTATCTTTTTCGAACATTTTCGTGCAATTTTCTATCTTTTCTTGATAATTAAACTTCATTCGTGTCCATGGCATACCTACATATCAAAATAATGTATTTAAAGCTTAAGGAGTATGCAAAAAATGAAATTTGTTTTGGCAAAGGAAAGATGGTCATTCATTGTTTCAGTTGAATGATTTGTTATCTCTTCAAACGATGTTCAAAGTCTTGCTTTTTTGATGATGTTAATTGAAGTTATAACCTATAGGAAGGAGTATGTCGTATGGGATCCATAAAATGCATACAAGAGAGAAAGATCACTATAGTTAAGTGGTTTTGTTGTGTAGATCCAACAGTGTGGTTTTCTAAATTATTGATGAATTTTCAATTACACTGTTTAAACTGGTTGTACCAAGCGTAACGAGAATACATGAGAAAACACTGCGCCCAACAATGCACTACATATTCTTCTTCATCCTGATTTTTATCTATTCCTTTTGTAAAATCCATCAGAGATCTTATAAATTAATCATTAATTTCAAAGTTAATTGACAGAAATAATAAAAACAAACAATTTATTTTGAAAAAACATGGTATGTTTGGTTATTTAATTTTAGTCAAAATATTGAATTCCTGTTTAGGATTTTATTGCGTTTTCTCATCAAAAAAAGTGCCATTTAGCTGATTTTAACTGTAGTATATCTTTAATTGATCTAGTAGGAACATTTGTTTTCAACCTTCTTTTTTAAGCTATTGGCTTTCTTTATGTGACGTATATAATATATGAGATCAAGTTTCAAAACCATCGTTCATGTTTTTGTAGCCAAAAAGTTCACATCATTTGTAAATAAAGATCTTAAAATGATAGCTGTGAATAAATATAAGGATGAAGCAAATTATAATTTTCCTTTGCAAGAAAACAAAGTTCTTTTAACAAGTATATTCTACTGTACATCATACAGTGAAATTCCTTAATGCTTTTATTTCTTGGTTTGAAAGCGTTGTAACTTCAAAAGTTATTAGGTGAATATATGTATTATATATAGGAATTATTCATGTCTATTCAGAGTATTTCTTAATTCTTTTCATATTCCTTTTCACTTCTATTTGAAAGTATAATCTTATAATTAATACTGATTGAAGAACTTACACCACAAGTATTTCAAACTCAACACATGCTTTTCTAATCTTTGGGGCTTGGCTGTACTATGTGGTAAATTGTAATCATTTCATTGTATATGTCAAGTTCTGTGGTTGGGATACATATATTAGTGGATAGATGAAGGAAGCCACAAACGCCTGACAGATTGGCAGTTCTCTGACAGTTCCATCCTATCATCTATTCTTAACTTCCCTTTCGCTTTTAAGCAACTGTAACATTTTGACAGCAGACTTCAAAGCATTAAAGTGATTTGATTTAACCTGTGAAAATATAATACTTGTTAATTTATAATACTCAAATAGACACAAGAAAATGATTGATATAAGATCTACTAACTTCTATATGTCTAGTATAAACTATTTCATAAGTGAAGTAAAATCACTATATACTTTATGTTATGTACCATTTGAATAACAACATATCATTGTCCCCTTTTACAAATCATTTATTGTTTTATTGCAATACAGCAGTATTGTTTTCAAATCCATTCATACTTTTAATAAATGCCATCAAATATGATTTTAAAGTTTCTTAGATATCAGAAGAGAAACAGTCATTAAATCTAAGACATCCGTAAGCTTAAAAAGTAGATTTTTATCTTTATACGATTAATCTTTTGCTCAAAAAAGAAATTGCTAAAAACTGTGATTGAAAACCATCTCTTTAATTTATTCAGAGTGTAAAGAAAATGGGTTATTGTTGTTTTAGTTATTATGCAAGTTGAATTTTTTTTCAAAATGCACTTGATAAAAATTTCAAAAACATTTTTGAGACTTGCCTTAGTTGCTAAGGTAACCAAAGAGACTCCAAATTTATCATTACAGTTGGACACTAAATAATAATTTGTTTAGCATCATTACGGAAGATAATGATCTAGGAAATTTTAATCAATGTATTGCTGTCTTTACCTTTTTAGTAAACCTTTACTTGTCATATTTTTATTACGAAGAGATAACTAGCTAAAAACTAGTAAAAAATATTTTTATTACGTTATGTATATACTTAAATTCAATTTCATTTAATCCAATTTCATTGAGTTGTTTGTACAAAAATCGATATAAGAAGATTATGAGAAAAGTTACGAGATTGCTCAAAATGATATTGAAAAAACTGCAAGATAAATCAATTTTTTCCCTTCTATATGTGTATGAGATAAGCAAATTGTTCATCCCTCAATAAGGAACTGAATCCAGTTGTTTTATATCATAATTATTGTTTTAATACACATCATTATCATGATTTTAATTGTTTTTAAAGTAAATTCAATTTTGAAGAAGTTTATTACTGGGTATGACAGAAATGTTATTACTGGTACAACAGAAATATATTCAAAAGCTGCTATTATTACCATTTTGCTAGTTTTTTCTTTGACAAAGATAAATGACATTGTTATGTTATACACTCTACTGAATCAGATATTGTTGATAGTTGGCTTTCACTTTTATGGTATTTATTATATACACCTGCAATAGATATGATGTTTTGTCCTGCTGAGTAGTAGCTAGAACCACCCACAAATTTTCAATTTCTTGGCTTGAATTCTGAATGCATTCATTGAAATTAAAATAGTTATTAGCTAATATATAATTTTTAAAAATTAAAAACCTTTCCATGTAGATGGATTGCAGTTAAACGTACTCTCTTGCCCTAACAGGAAGTGCTATAATACTTATACCACACTTATTTCACAATATACCCTCCTCAGATCCTCCCTACCACTTAGAAATATTGACTTCCACTCCATTGAGGAGATAGAATTTTCTGGAACTGTTCAATATTTAGTACTCACCTATATTATACCATACCATACAAAAATATCAGCTTCATGATCAACTGTACAATATATATAATATGCTAATATTTTATATATTATTTTATTTATGCATGTGAACATGAGCTAATTTCTTAATTAATTAATTTTTTCAACAGAGTAAGCGTGACAACCTTGTTGTTACTGTGCGCTGGTATTATCGCCCATCTGAAGTTCCTGAGTCGGTCTATCAGCTACTTGTGCAAGACAGAAATACAGAAAATGGTAAGCTAATGACCTTTGGATGATAAATTTGAACCATTATTGATATAGTGATTAATGAATAAGTCCAAAACAAGATTATAGTTGCTATATACAATGAAACCAGTGCTTTAACATGCAATATGTGCGTTATAAATAGAAAAGAAAAGTTAATAAGGAACAACAATAACAAAATGAGGAAAGAAATCCACTTGAAAGGAGAAATCCTTTTCTTTCCTTCTAAGAAATAATTCAAAATGAAGCACTGGAGGATTTTTAATTTTTTCCCCAAAAATGTGCATTTTGAATAAGATATCAAAAAGTAAGAATCAAATTTCTTCATGGAGTAATCGAGGAATTAATTTTTTTTACAGGTTCTAGTGATCATATTCTTGAAGAAGAGTTGGTCAAGGAGAGAGAGTTGTTTATTTCCGATGCCACAGATGTATATCCCGCTCACGCATTAAGGTACAATATTGCAATCTTATTATTGAGAGTATTAGTATATGATATTATTGAATAAACTCATGATGAGTAATTATTGTTTGGTAAAAGATGATACTTCTCATCACACCAAGTCTGGCCAGAATTGGAACTTTACCAGCCAAAGCTTTGCCTTGTCGGTTATTTTAACCAGTAACATTAAGCCAAACACAAGATATGATGAAGCTAAAACTAATTTAGCTGGTCATAATGACCACAGACTAGCATGACTTGCCATTATATTTATAGGAAAAATTATTTACTTATTTATTTCAGAGGCAAATGTAAAGTCCGTCCATTTGTGGAGTTGGCTGATAATCTTAAGGAGTATATTTCTAAAGATGATACATTTTTTTATGTTCTTGGCTATAACCCAGAAACAAGGTAAGTGAAGGTGCTTTGTGCAGCCTCTCACCAGTGTGACCTGGAATTGAATCTTGTTGTCATATGTTAGTAGAGTTGTTTTCGATTAGGAATGAGGGCCACAGGTGTGTTAGCCACTGACTATTAAGTGCTACCCTCATGAAAAAAGGAGGTTTGGTGGTTCTCTCCTGTGCTTCAAGGATTCTCCTCAAAGATCAACCTCTAAATTATAATTTGGTCTTGGGCTTTCACCTTGTTGGAACCTTGCTCTAGCAGTGATTGTCACATGCTGTAGTACAACAGCCAAAGCTTTATATTAAGGGAAAAGAGTATGACTTAATAGCCTGTGGCTAACAAACCTGTGGCCCTAGCTTGTTCCATGATTGAATTGGAATATAGAATTTGATTTTGTGGAAGGAGAAAACTGGAAAACCTGGAGAAAAATCAGAAGTTTATGTCTTATATAGGAATAAAAATTATTTTAGGTGTACCATTTTATTCGCCTTAAGACAACCCAGAAAAAAGTTTTTTTTTACATAGTGATACAAAATTTTATTTCAAAGTACAGTCCAGTCTGTAGCTCCACAGAATTTAATTTTAAGTTTCTAACTGCTTAACAAAAAGACACCGGTCAGGAATTATCCTTACAGCACATGGTTTCTCATGGTATTGTATTCATTGTTCAAATATAATCTTCTCAAACCATTGCAACTGGTACTATGTGCGTATTTATATAGTCTTATTCAAAATCTGTGCATGTGTATTAACGGAAAATGTCAATGCATTTTGACATCTATTACCTGTTACTGGTGCTCTATTCAATGATAGACATCCCTTAGTTAAACAAGTGTCCTGACTAAGTGCATGTATCAATAGCATTTCTCAGCAGGCTACGTACTTGTCTTTAAAGATGAGTGACATTTCTTTGTTCCATTTCAAAATTCTTAATGATAAGAAATTCATATTTTTTCTAATCCTACGTCAATAACTAATAAAAAGCTTCTTGGATAAATTTGTACTAGACTCAGTAACAAAAACATTTTGCCAAGTTTCATTGACACCAAAATATATTCAATTCATTTGCAAACACTATATTTACTTCAAACTTGGTAAATTTCTTTTATTGTACCAGTAAAAATACAAAAATGACCAGGTTTCTACATGTACCTGTAAAACTAAAAACGAAATGTTTTGAAAAAACACATCTGGGTTTTAAATTATATTTTGTGAAATTTGTATTAATCAGTTGAAATTCTTTTGTGCTGTGTGTAGGAGACTGGCCAATACTAAAGGAGAAATCAGAGTTGGACCAAGTCATCAGGTAGGTTGTCCTATATAAATTATGATTTATTCATCAAATCTTTTTAATGTTTTTTTCTTTAATATTTTACTTTAAAACTTGAATTGCGTAGTTCCAAAAATTATCCATACCCATCCCCCACCCCCCCACGGAGGAATTTTTCTAAGACCCCCCCCCACCCCACCCCCAGAAATTCCAGTTTTCTTCCATACAAACTCTGTAATTTTTGGTCTTTCTCTGACCCCCCTACTCTTCGGAAATCCCGAATTCCTTTGTGGGGTGGGTATGGATAATTTCTGGAACTACATGTTTAGAATTTAGAAACTTTTAAGCGTTTTTTTTTTCAAACTTTTAAAATCAATTAAATTTTAATTGTGGAACAGCTACTGGACTGATGATGATAAAGATGACAATGATTAAGATTATTCTCTAGTGTGACTATTGATAATTGTTTTGTATTTAATATTATTGCGTCTTCTTTAGGCTGTACTTCCAGAATGCAAGGAGTATGTTCCTGATGAAAATGACTCCAAAACTGAAACAGCTCGTGAAAAGCTGGTGAGTTATTTTGTTGTTTTCTTTTGTAACAGCACAGTTAATTAGCATGTACCTGTTGATACAAACCTTCATTACGGGTCAGACATTCTTTAGTAACTGAGCAAAATTCTCTGGCTTACACTACAATGATCTTCTATTATTTCAAAACTGAACAAGATGCCTACCTTTCTTTACATTCATCAGGAATATTGATGCCATAATAACACCAATCAAGATTTTTTTACCAACATGATTTTAAATTATTTGTCAAAATTCTCTCTCTACCGTTCTTAAAAATATTGCATTCTTTTAGAAATTGAATTAGATTTGAATAAAGCTAACTGGGTTTCATTTCTCATTCATTTCTCATTCATTTACTTTTTCTATCCCAGGTTTGGAGTCCCATACTAGATGACTATGACTTGATGATGTATCTTAGGGCATCCAGGTAATATATTAATAGTAATAATATATTATTTATAGTTTATAATTTTCAATATATTTATATATTGTGCAGAGGCTTTGCACCATCACGTGATGGCAGCCATGACAGGAGGCAGGAACAATCAAATAAGAATTAACTGGTTTACATGAGAAAGAATCCATTTTCCCAGGGAAAAGAGACTATTACTATTGTTGTGCCCCCTGGCACCATCACCTATTAATTTTCACGTTGAACATTCAAAGAGTGATAGCTGGTTCTTCCCAGCCAGAGGCTCATGATGCAAATTATCTCCTAATTTATTATCTCCTTCAGTTTCGTCGGTAAACAAGAGGTTAATACTAAAATTTGATGTGTGTTTTTTTCTAGGAGTATGGCACAGTATGCAGGGATGTGTAACGGTGGGACACCAGAAGACGGCTTTAGGGCCATGTCACAAGATGCTACTACAAGCAATGCTCTTGACTTGGTAAGAAATTTTTAAAAAGTCAGTCTCGAATAATCCTACAAGCTGACAAGCTACCACTGGGCACTACCACTAATGCTGGTCGCCATTTTGATGGTACTTTTCTCAACTTTTCAAAAGTATTTCTTAGATAAATTATTTGTTTCTTCATACATTTTCTACACATTTTGAATAAATATATTTTTAAAATATTTTCTTTTGATGACGAATGTCTCCAAGGCACATGTTTATGGCGTATAAAGATTCGATTGCCTGGCTTGTGGAGGTCAATTATGATAAAGTTCTTCAGTTCTGAACTAGTGATTTGATTGTTCATCATAAATACCATTTACATGTATGTTAATTGTTTTATTATGGTAATATTTTATAATGCTATCTATTTTAGTTACATGAAAGCAGTTATGACTGTGCAAAGGCTTTACAAGCCCTCGTCAAGAAACCATATCCTAAGGAACTGAGAAAAAAGTGGACAGAAGATGATATCGTAAGTAATCTGCATTTTCACACATCCATTCATTCACTCGTCCATGGATCAATTCATCTATCAAACCATCCATACAGTCAAGTTCACCTATCCACCCATCCATCCATTCTTTCAACTACCAAAAATCTTCACTAATGCATTTTTTTTTGTTAACAGAAAAAGTTTGTTAAAGGTCTTCGTCAATTCGGCAAAAACTTTTACAAAATTCACAAAGAACTATTAAACCACAAGAAAACCGTAAGTACATTATTCATCCCATCTCATTTATCTTGTTCCATGTCCGAGGATCCTGCGAGGACAGGTGCCTAACGGAAATGGTATGAAACCTTCTATGATATTATATGTACTGCATGAAAATCAGAATACCACCAAACCAGGAATTCAGTGAATGTGTGGATATCAGAAGCATATTTGTTGGGTGTCCATTATTTTCGTACGAAGAGGATTGCCTTTTTGGATTTTCCAGGAAAAAATAATCAGAGTACTGGGCTGTGTATGATATTTGCAAAATCTAACATTAATTTTTGTTCTTTTTTCCACAGAGTGAACTAGTTGAGTATTACTACATCTGGAAAAAATCTCATTCTGCCGTCAGCTCCAGGCCTCACAGAAGACGCCGTCATAATGTCCTTAGGCGTAAAGCATGCACTAGAAGTAGTAGAAGTACCTCTAACGAATTCGGTAGGTGAACATAGTAATGGTAGAGCAAATCCTGTACGACGTGAGAAATAATAATTTACAATTGACCTGATCCACCGTTTCCCCATTTCAGATCACTCGTCACTCCCTAGGGTATCATTTCTTTGTTTATCAGTTGTGCATGTGAAGACACATGAATATAGATACAACTCAAACAAAGAATCTTGTTATCAAGAAAAAGGCACGTGCTCTGAAATAGGCAAAACATTACATTAGATTTGGTCTATTGCATGCACAGTGATCATCTAGTGCAATGTAATTGGTTCAAAAGATGTGACTTTTCTATTATTTTGCTGTCACATGACATTGCATGTTTTCAATGGCTTTCGCTCTGAATCAGTAAAACAAGTTGAATACTGCACAGACCAATTGCAATACTTATTGATAGTTGTGTGCACATGCATGGAGCAGACTTTTTACTAGGGAGAAACTACAGATGTCAGCCTTGTGGACGTTGCTATTAGGCATATTGCTTGAATACACACACACATATAATGACTTGTTTTCTTGTTATTTTATTTTAGTGGATCTGACATCTTGCAGCGAGGATGATTATGACAGTGACGACAGCACAGAACGTGATCTTAGGTAAACCAAAGTGTTCATTAATGCTTTTCACGCTTGCCAAGAAAAGCCTTCAAATAAGCCTGAAGCGAGATGACGTTTTACCCCCGACTCTATACCATAATAGTTTTTTAAATTCTTTCATATTCAAATTTTTTATTCCTTAGAGAATACAGGAACAATAGTCATAATTAAAGAACAAAAGCAATGTGAGAAAAGGATTATGGTCTAGAGACAAGGGTAAAATGTCATCTCGCTTCAGGCTTATTTGATACCCTGAACAATCTCTGGGCTGATCTAAGTCAGGGCACAGCTAAATCACAGATCAAAACCTGAAACAACCTCTGAGCTGATCTAAGTCAGGGCATGGCTAACTCACAGATCGAACCCTGAAACAACCTCTGGGCTGATCTCAGTGATCAGGGCATGGCTAACACACAGATAGAACCCTGAAACAACCTCTGGGCTGATCTAAGTCAGGGCATGGCTAACTCACAGTTCAAACCCAAAACAACCTCTGGGCTGATCTAAGTCAGGGCACAATTAACTCACTGTTTGAATTGGAATTTAGCAGGTTTGGTTTTGCACGTGGAGGAAGGAAAATCGGAGAACCTGGAGAAAAACCCTTGAACAAGGAAAAGAGACCTACTCAACAGATTATACTCACATATTAATATTATGTTTATCATTTCAGTCTGTACTGTTGTCGCCATTGCTATACTAACAATTCCCGTAGCTGGCACCATGGTGGATACAACAAGGTCATCTTGTGCACCGATTGTAGGGTTTTCTTTAAAAAATATGGAAAATTGCCTCCAATTGAAGACGAGCGCAAACCTCCTTCTTTCATGTTCAAGTCGGACTTCAAGGAGACAAGAGATGATGATCCATGTTGGACTAACGGGAAACTTCTACGCAGCAGAAGAAATATGCCAATTGTTCAGAGTACGCTGCGATCTGGTAGAAACAAGACCTCAAGTCCTGTAGAGTCAGGTGTGTGGTTTGTCACAGATTGTTTTTTACACGGTTTCCTTCCCAATTGTAGCCAGCTGGGTTCCAGAGGGATTTTTTCATGGATTTAGTAAATTACCCTGGAGCCCAGGGTATTTCCGAGGAAATTTAGTTTTTGTCTTTTCATTTTCCTAATAGATCTTTTTACCTTGGACGTATTGTTTTATAAATTCCATAAAATTTGTCATTCTCTTGAGAATAAGATTCGTTTGAGTCGTATCCATATTTATGGGGACATTTACTCAAAGAAATGATACTCTAGGAAATGACACATGGTCTGAAATGTGTTTTGTTGATTTTTATTTGGTCATCCCCCTAACTTTATATAAATTTATCATAACAGTGAATACTCCAAGGAACTCACCAGTTAATGGTCGCCGCCCAACCAGGATAACAAAACCAGCATCACCTTCAGATGGAAGCACAAGCAGCACTGGCAGTAGCACCAATAAAGACAAAAATAGAAAGGTAGAAAACAAGTCTAGCTTCAAGGGCGGATCCAGCAACAATTTTAGGGGGGCTAATTGAGTTTGGAGGGGGGGCTAATTTCTTCCGTCAACACAATGAAAAACAATAGAAAAAGCATGTAATTTTTCAGTTTTGTTTTGTTTTGTTTTTTCTGCTGAAGGGGGGCTGCAGATGCTTCAGCCCCCCTTTGCCCCCCTCCCCCCTGGATCCGCCTTGAGCTTTTCAAGCATTTTCATTATTTTTGCTTTTTGAGGACAATTTTATTTTGTCGGAAATTTTCGAAAGAGGCGTTTTGAGACAGTAAAAGAATGAGGTGCACATGACAAATTTTTTCTAGGCTTTGATGGTAATGTTTTTGGATTTGAATTGTAGATCAAAGGCAGGAAGAACAAGAAGCGTGCCCTCGAACAGTCAGCTGAAGATTCCAGTGGCAATAAACGAAAAAAGCAACAAGAATCGGACGAAGAGCCGCAAGAAGACGCCAGTGATACAAGCAGTGTCACTGGAAGGGACAGTGCTGTTCCAGGGGACTTTGACGCAAGAAGTGAATGCAGTAACACAACAAACAATGATGATAATAGTAGCACACGGTCTGATTCACCCTTAGTCCTTCCTATTATCGATAATCTTCCAGCTAAGTTCAAGAGAGTAGGATCTGGGGAAGAGAATCGTAGCTGCGCGCGCACTGATGTCGTTTTTGTTCATCCCGAGAAGCCGAAAGTCAAGGAAATTTCTAAACATACCGAATCATCTACCTCTAAGTGTTCACCGACCAAAACAGAGGTTAGTACCAGGAACTACTTGAATAATTTTTTTAAATCTTGCTTTCTGATTGGTTGGGGCACATTCTATACGACAGCACACAGCATGGAATTTTGAACTATTTCTTCAATGTAAACTGCCGCACATCCTGTTCACCATGTTCCGTTATTATTTTACCTGATAATAGTTTTGTGATTTTCATAGGCTTTGGAAACATCTTCAAGCCGAGAGCAACCAACTACTTCACGCCAGTCTCCCAAGACCATTCCAGCAACTGTTACATCACATTACGAGTCGGCGTTACGCAACATGATGGCTGGTAACCCAGAAGGGTACTCAGTGTACCCTAATGGCCAAGCCATGCTTCCTCATGGTGTTACTATACCAGGATACCCTGAAGGAGCTATTGATTATAGAATACTTCCATATATGTATCAACAAGGCGTTTTGCCTGAGAGTAGAGAGAATGCTGCAAAGTTTACGGAAGGTTTTGAACAGTGGTATGCTCCATATCGTATGGCACATACGCAAGATGGAAGGCACTACCTACCGGGTTACCAACTCCTTGGCCGAGGAGCTGAACAAAGTGCGCTGGCCTCACGGAATCTCACACCACAGTCTCAAGCTCATGAGGCTATGATGAAAAATGCTTCATCAAGTAGGACTCTTGTTTTAGATCCAACGACTGGTTATCCTGTGCCTTTAGGAAGTCTACATTCTCATTCGCATATGCACACACATTTTCATATTCATCCGCTGGAACAACAGCAAATGCAGGCTCAAGCAGCAGCAGCAGCAGCAGCAAACATGGAACGTGCAGCATACTTCCAGGCACAAACACCACAACATCCGGGTATTGTATGGAGAAATCAGCAGTTGCTTTGGCAACATCCAGAACTCATGCAACTCCAGGCAAATGCAATGATTTCCCCTGGGGATGAACATCCACATGCCACTTCTATTCATGGACTCGGCTCGACTCCATTAGACCGACAGCTTCAACAACATGTACTACTTAATCAACACTCAAAGTATCATCACCATTCAGCCTTACAGCAACAAATGCTGCAAGAGCAAGAAGAAAGCTACATTAGACATCTTAGACATCAACAAGAGCTACAAATGAAGCAAAGACTTGAAGATGGTGCCACTAGTGAGTTATACTTATCGAATATTCTTAGAAAGGACAGTAGAAATCTCCAAAGTCCCTCACAGTTGGATAATGTAGTCAAGAAAAGTCTTGAAAGTACTGGGGCTTATGTATCTCCGACCAAGAAGCCTGTCACTATTGACCTTTCAGAGGATTAATGAAGTTTATTTATCCACCGAAATGTTCTCAGAGGGAGACTGGTGCCCTACTCTTCTCGCTTATGCCCAGAATAAAATGCGGGACATGTTCAGCACCAGTCTTTTCTGTTATTACTACATCTGATTGCTGGGTATGAGGTTTTAAATCATTGCAACGGAAAGCAAAGTTTGGGGAACAAATATCATTTTTATACCAAGGGCTTATTCTTCTTTTTTTTTTGTATACAATGACGCTGTTTTTGAGACCTTAACCTTGTGACTTTAACCTTTTTGTACTTTAACCTTATTTTTCATAGTTCATTTGTTTCTTTTCAAATTTCAAAACTGAAAGAAAAGAATTTAAATTCTTTTTATACACGTCAGGATTTCTGCGTAATTTGTGCTCCCCTTGGCTTGAAAAGGAAGAATTTATGGATTTTATTAACAAGAGGCATGGTAGAGTACCTTTGGATCCCTGATATGTAGTCAGACTAGTACTAGTATTAGTTTTACTAGTTTTACTATCTGATTTATCCAATGCGTGATCTCAATATGTCTTTCACTTTCAGCCAATCAAATTGCAAGGAGAAACATTTTCCTAAGAGCAGATTTTCTATGAGTGGAAAACAGCATATATAGCTTTTGAATGGCTTCTGTATTGCGATTGGGTTGTTTCTTATCTTTGAGCTATTTGATTGGTTAAAAGCGAAAACCATCTAAGAGTCATTACCTTTTGCCTCAAAAGTCATTCATACAAATTCTGCCTTTTTTTTGTGACATTTCGATATTTTGGATCGAAAAAATGTTTACTTCAATGACAATGTGTAAAAAATATATATTTAAAGGGAATTCAAAGATAATAATTTATTGTGCAACTGGCTTAGTTGCATAAAAGATATACGACATTGATTTTGATTTGGAATTAACTGTTCATAATGCAAGATACATTCAAGGTTTAAAAAAATTCTAAAATTCTTAAGACATTTAGATATTATTGGTAATTTGAGTTAAAGATTATATATAAAGTACAAAGAAAGTTTTTCAAAGTTCTTTAGTTTTTGTAAATAGAGATATTGATTTTACGTACGGCAAGTGTTTACATTATCCATATATCCTAAAAAAACGTTGTAAACGTTGTTCCTTTTTATGTATTTGAATTTTCCGAGTTTATTTTTTTGTATTTCATATCCATGCCTCTGATATTGTTCAAATTATTTTTTCTGAAAAACTACACATTCTGTCCTTTTTTTGTTTGGCAAACTTGACGTCATTTAGGACCAAACGTTTAAGCCGAATTTTATACGTTTCAATATACAATTGACAGTATTCATACAAAACAAGTTATCATATTGTACATAAACTCAAGACGTGTGGAAAACATTAAATAGAACATTAAAAATTACAAAATTTAGTGTTATTTGGTAATGGTACTCTAGCTTCCTTCCTCTCATTCATTTTCCCCCTTCTCTCTCCTTTCTCTCTCCTGTACTATTCCTCTACTTTCTTCTCTTCAAATGTCTCGCCTTCTCCTCTCTCATCTCTTCCTCTCATTCCCATCTTTTCTCCCTTTATCCTCCCTCTCCTCTTTTCCTTCACACTCATTCTCCTTTCAGACCTTTTTCCATTTTCACTTTTTTCCCATTTCATTTCTTACCTTCCCTCCTTCCTTCCCTTTACCATTTTTCACTCTCTTTCAGTAACCAACCATTTAGAAGGTAGATTTTTCACATGTCTTGCCTGTCCATCCATCTCTACATATACACTCCAAGAATGTCCACTTCTCTTTCAGCCCCAACAGAACATTCTTTTCGTAACTATTGACTTCTTCTAGTCTAAACCGGCACCTTCCATGTGAACCAGTACAGTACTCATTACCACAGTCTTGGGCAATCTCATTCAATGTTTGCACTAAGGGACCAAAAAACTCGGCAATGTAGTTACTTAGTTGGATGCAAAAGTCTTTGTTTTTGTCCTCTGACGAGCCCCAGATAACTACCCCAGATGAAGCCAACTCTGCCGATTGGGTAACAGTGGCATACATGTCTGCCTATATGTTTAGAAAAATGATGCATGTAAAACTGTTATGTAGCACAAATAGTTCTGATTGGTCAACAACTGCGCTGCATTAGTGAATTGAGCACAGTTGCTGAGGTTATCCAGAAGTGCATCCTGCATTTCAAAAAAAAAAAATCCATGCAGAGGAATTTGAAATTTCCGGTTTTAGACCACATGGTCATTCCCTAAAGAATAAGATTGTTCATTTAAATTGTATCCATAATCATGTGTCTTCTCTTGTGCAACTGTTAAACAAAGAAATGATACTCTAGGGAATGAGATGTGGTCTGAAATGGGAAAATATGCCCAAAGGAAAGAGGTTTATTGTAAGGCTTTGCAGAAATATATCTTTAGTAGGGCTTTTCCATATTCTCTCACCTTGTTCAGAAACATTTCAGATAATGCGTAGACAACTCTCACATATGGGAATACAGGAAGACGATGTTCATTGTCAATCTTGGCCACACGAAATGATTCCAGGATATTACCCTTGGCATAGCTTGTCTTGTTGTATTTCAAATTTGGTGACAAATAAATGGATGGGAAAATAACTGTGCTTGAGTTGAATAGCCATGACAGCTGATCATTCTGTTCTATTGTCTTCTGACTGCATTCATATGAAGGAAGTCTAGTATTGTAGCATCGAGGAAACCCATAGTATCCCCAGAGAGCTTTAGGGCGTACACTACGAGCAGTCATGATTGTACCTTGCATGTATTTCATTGCTGCGGTTTCAAATTCTTTCCTGGCTTCAGTTTCTATCTGTTGTTTAGACCAAGATGGATGCTCCTTTCGTACTAAATTCATTGACTCATTTCTTTAAAAAAGAAAGTTTTCATTCAAAAATTCTTGCAGTAATGAACAGATGCCAATCCCAGCATCCTCTAGGAGAGTAAGAGGCCATTCATTTTTCACCTGCGAGGGGCAGGCCATTAGAGGGATCACGGCCGGGGGGGTCTAAATTTGATAATTTGAGTCGCACAGCACTTTCAAAATAAACAGAATGGAAAACAATGGAGGGGCATTTTTTCTGCAAAATGGAGAGATTCAAATTTCTTGTGCGAGTCAACAATCAAATCCCACTTCCTCTCCCTTCCAATAATAATAATAACGGGGTTCTTATATAGCGCATTTACATGGTCTCAATGCGCTTCACAATCATGACCAATTAATCCCTGAATAGAAATTTTTTGACTGGTCAGCACATAGTGATCAGTGTTTGACCACCATTTTGGATTAGATAACGAGATCTAAAGACTTTTATCAGCTGATTGAAACCCAGCAATGACAAGATTTACTACAAACAGACATCCACTCTATAACTCACCTGTACAGAGATAGATGGTCCCAGTTTCTATCAAATATTGGCCTCCATTTTTCCCAGTCTATTATCGCTAAACCTTGGTAATCAACATCTGGTATAAACATCTGAATATCACTGGTGACCTTCTGCAGATGACTGTCAAGGTTGCCTAACTGAATAAAGAAATATCTACATTAAATATTTCCTTTTTACTTACCAGAGCATCCTCGCTTACTTTCCTGCGGTGAGTTACCCGCTGGGGTCAGAAGGAGACTGGTTAGAAGATTAGGGGAAAAAATAAAGACATGCCGGCATTGCTGCAGGTGTCTGTCCAATCTTGACCCAGGGTCCTCCAGTGCCTTCCTGCCTGACAAAAAAGCTGGAAGACTCTGGGCTTGAGACTGTGTCCATTATCAACTGGGGCTTGCATGTAAAGTACATTATAAACTAACCTGAGGTAGTCCCCCATTCAAAGGAGTGCCATCATCATCATAACAGGGCCATAAACCAAATGTTGGATTAAAAATATTTATGAATTCCCCATGGAAGATTTGTTGATCATTGTGAACTATGCCATATTTACTCAATTGTAGGTCAACACCCCATTTCTCTTTGCAACTTTCTGTTGGAGCATTCCACATAGGAATAAAGTTCGAGTTTGGAAGAGATGGCCCGTTGAATTCAAATGCAAAATTCTTCACTATGAAAGCAAATATTATGACGATTTTCAAAAACATTGTACAAAAGCTTTTTATAAAAAAATAGATTATGTCAGCTGTCAAATCTCTTATGTCTTCCGCTTTTGTAGGTCTGGGCAACCTGTCGGCAACCTGGGCTCTACACGTTCGTTTATTTCTCGGAGAATATTCGTAGCAACATCAGAAGGAAAAGAACCAATCGGAATGATCGATTTTCATTGTTGTACCTTCGGAGATTCCGAAGTTTACCATGACGTACCAAATAACAAATGATCGGGAGTCGAGGGGAACTTCTTGGCAAATGGTTGATCAATCGACGTGAAAACAGCGAAAAAATTACGATTTTCTCCTCTCTAAAACACAATAATGGAATTTAAGCGAAGGAAGAAGAAACGAGGGGTTAGTAAGAAGCCATTTATCGCCAATTCTTGGGTTTATCTGTGCTAAAATTGGTCAAAATCTTCGCCATTCTTCACACGTGTACTTGTCTATCGAGACGAAGGGATTTCAACTCTACAAGGAAATAAGAAAATATCAACAAAGCATTATTGAAAACTTTTTTATTCTTATTTTAGAGCCAAGATGAGAGTGTTGAACCAAATAAAGAGGAAACTGCAGTAGCAAAGCATTTACGGTGGAATTGTCCAACAAAATCATCAACGATGATGGGCAACAAGGTCGAATATTTCATTGGTAAGAAAAGACAAAAATATATCACCTAAAACTCCATTACTTTTTGTCTCAAATAGCCACATTATTCTGAAAACAATAATCTTTCGTTATTCATTAAATATTTCTGTTATCATATATGTTATTTCAAGGATTTTGAACGATGTATAAAAATATTTTAAGGAGAAAGTCGTTAATCGGCGTTAATACAAATCGTGATAAAGCTCAATAAATTGAAGAGTTTTGAAGCAGCTATCATCCTGAAACCTTAAATATATATATATATTATGTTATTTTAGTCTCGATGTAAACCTAAATAAAAATATGTAAGCTTATAACGATTTTATATTCAATATAAAAGGTCCAAAACGAAAAAAGCAACAAGAATCGGACGAAGAGCCGCAAGAAGACACGCCAGTGATACAAGCAGTGTCACTGGAAGGGACAGTGCTGTTCCAGGGGACTTTGATGCAAGAAGTGAATGCAGTAACACAACAAACAATGATGATAATAGTAGCACACGGTCTGATTCACCCTTAGTCCTTCCTATTATCGATAATCTTCCAGCTAAGTTCAAGAGAGTAGGATCTGGGGAAGAGAATCGTAGCTGCGCGCGCACTGATGTCGTTTTTGTTCATCCCGAGAAGCCGAAAGTCAAGGAAATTTCTAAACATACTTGTAGACGACAACTATTTGATTTCCTAATTAGCGTAGGTTATTAATATTCATAAGTTGAAATTATGGGATGTAAGCCGGGACAGGCAGCAAGACGATCGTAATACGTACACCATATGGTATGTCAAGATTATATTTGATTTTCCGTAAGATATAGGCTTTTAATTTGTAACTTTTTATTTCTAGTGAACCTCGTAATTATAAATCTGTCTATTGTGAATGAAATAACTGAAGAACATCAAGATTATCGAGAATTAAATCGCTGATATAATCGACGAGCGTTTTGCGTTGTGTACCCATTACTGAATTAGATGTCCCCACTGAACGAAAGAAGATGTCCGCTACAATACTGAATCATCTACCTCGAAGTGTTCACCGACCAAAACAGAGGTTAGTACCAGGAACTACTTGAATAATTTTTTTAAATCTTGCTTTCTGATTGGTTGGGGCACATTCTATACGACAGCACACAGCACGCACATGGAATTTTGAACTATTTCTTCAATGTAAACTGCCGCACATCCTGTTCACCATGTTCTGTTATTATTTTACCTGATAATAGATTTGTGATTTTCATAGGCTTTGGAAACATCTTCAAGCCGAGAGCAACCAACTACTTCACGCCAGTCTCCCAAGACCATTCCAGCAACTGTTACTATACCAGGATACCCTGAAGGAGCTATTGATTATAGAATGCTTCCATATATGTATCAACAAGGCGTTTTGCCTGAGAGTAGAGAGAATGCTGCAAAGTTTACGGAAGGTTTTGAACAGTGGTATGCTTCATATCGTATGGCACATACGCAAGATGGAAGGCACTACCTACCGGGTTACCAACTCCTTGGCCGAGGAGCTGAACAAAGTGCGCTGGCCTCACGGAATCTCACACCACAGTCTCAAGCTCATGAGGCTATGATGAAAAATGCTTCATCAAGTAGGACTCTTGTTTTAGATCCAACGACTGGTTATCCTGTGCCTTTAGGAAGTCTACATTCTCATTCGCATATGCACACACATTTTCATATTCATCCACTGGAACAACAGCAAATGCAGGCTCAAGCAGCAGCAGCAGCAGCAAACATGGAACATGCAGCATACTTCCAGGCACAAACACCACAACATCCGGGTATTGTATAGAGAAATCAGCAGTTGCTTTGGCAACATCCAGAACTCATGCAACTCCAGGCAAATGCAATGATTTCCCCTGGGGATGAACATCCACATGCCACTTCTATTCATGGACTCGGCTCGACTCCATTAGACCGACAGCTTCAACAACATGTACTACTTAATCAACACTCAAAGTATCATCACCATTCAGCCTTACAGCAACAAATGCTGCAAGAGCAAGAAGAAAGCTACATTAGACATCTTAGACATCAACAAGAGCTACAAATGAAGCAAAGACTTGAAGATGGTGCCACTAGTGAGTTATACTTATCGAATATTCTTAGAAAGGACAGTAGAAATCTCCAAAGTCCCTCACAGTTGGATAACGTAGTCAAGAAAAGTCTTGAAAGTACTGGGGCTTATGTATCTCCGACCAAGAAGCCTGTCACTATTGACCTTTCAGAGGATTAATGAAGTTTATTTATCCACCGAAATGTTCTCAGAGGGAGACTGGTGCCCTACTCTTCTCGCTTATGCCCAGAATAAAATGCGGGACATGTTCAGCACCAGTCTTTTCTGTTATTACTACATCTGATTGCTGGGTATGAGGTTTTAAATCATTGCAACGGAAAGCAAAGTTTGGGGAACAAATATCATTTTTATACCAAGGGCTTATTCTTCTTTTTTTTTTGTATACAATGACGCTGTTTTTGAGACCTTAACCTTGTGACTTTAACCTTTTTGTACTTTAACCTTATTTTTCATAGTTCATTTGTTTCTTTTCAAATTTCAAAACTGAAAGAAAAGAATTTAAATTCTTTTTATACACGTCAGGATTTCTGCGTAATTTGTGCTCCCCTTGGCTTGAAAAGGAAGAATTTATGGATTTTATTAACAAGAGGCATGGTAGAGTACCTTTGGATCCCTGATATGTAGTCAGACTAGTACTAGTATTAGTTTTACTAGTTTTACTATCTGATTTATCCAATGCGTGATCTCAATATGTCTTTCACTTTCAGCCAATCAAATTGCAAGGAGAAACATTTTCCTAAGAGCAGATTTTCTATGAGTGGAAAACAGCATATATAGCTTTTGAATGGCTTCTGTATTGCGATTGGGTTGTTTCTTATCTTTGAGCTATTTGATTGGTTAAAAGCGAAAACCATCTAAGAGTCATTACCTTTTGCCTCAAAAGTCATTCATACCTTTTTTTGTTTGGCAAACTTGACGTCATTTAGGACCAAATGTTTAAGCCGAATTTTATACGTTTCAATATACAATTGACAGTATTCATACAAAACAAGTTATCATATTGTACATAAACTCACGATGTGTGGAAAACATTAAATAGAACATTAAAAATTACAAAATTTAGTGTTATTTGGTAATGGTACTCTAGCTTCCTTCCTCTCATTCATTTTCCCCCTTCTCTCTCCTTTCTCTCTCCTGTACTATTCCTCTACTTTCTTCTCTTCAAATGTCTCGCCTTCTCCTCTCTCATCTCTTCCTCTCATTCCCATCTTTTCTCCCTTTATCCTCCCTCTCCTCTTTTCCTTCACACTCATTCTCCTTTCAGACCTTTTTCCATTTTCACTTTTTTCCCATTTCATTTCTTACCTTCCCTCCTTCCTTCCCTTTACCATTTTTCACTCTCTTTCAGTAACCAACCATTTAGAAGGTAGATTTTTCACATGTCTTGCCTGTCCATCCATCTCTACATATACACTCCAAGAATGTCCACTTCTCTTTCAGCCCCAACAGAACATTCTTTTCGTAACTATTGACTTCTTCTAGTCTAAACCGGCACCTTCCATGTGAACCAGTACAGTACTCATTACCACAGTCTTGGGCAATCTCATTCAATGTTTGCACCAAGGGACCAAAAAACTCAGCAATGTAGTTACTTAGTTGGATGCAAAAGTCTTTGTTTTTGTCCTCTGACGAGCCCCAGATAACTACCCCAGATGAAGCCAACTCTGCCGATTGGGTAACAGTGGCATACATGTCTGCCTATATGTTTAGAAAAATGATGCATGTAAAACTGTTATGTAGCACAAATAGTTCTGATTGGTCAATGACTGTGCTGCATTAGTGAATTGAGCACAGTTGCTGAGGTTATCCAGAAGTGCATCCTGCATTTCAAAAAAAAATTATCCATGCAGAGGAATTTGAAATTTCCGGTTTTAGACCACATGGTCATTCCCTAAAGAATAAGATTGTTCATTTAAATTGTATCCATATTCATGTGTCTTCTCTTGTGCAACTGTTAAACAAAGAAATGATACTCTAGGGAATGAGATGTGGTCTGAAATGGGAAAATATTATGTCCAAGGGAAAGCGGTTTATTATAAGGCTTTGCAGAAATATATCTTTAGTAGGGCTTTTCCATATTCTCTCACCTTGTTCAGAAACATTTCAGATAATGCGTAGACAACTCTCACATATGGGAATACAGGAAGACGATGTTCATTGTCAATCTTGGCCACACTGAAATGATTCCAGGATATTACCCTTGGCATAGCTTGTCTTGTTGTATTTCAAATTTGGTGACAAATAAATGGATGGGAAAATAACTGTGCTTGAGTTGAATAGCCATGACAGCTGATCATTCTGTTCTATTGTCTTCTGACTGCATTCATATGAAGGAAGTCTAGTATTGTAGCATCGAGGAAACCCATAGTATCCCCAGAGAGCTTTAGGGCGTACACTACGAGCAGTCATGATTGTACCTTGCATGTATTTCATTGCTGCGGTTTCAAATTCTTTCCTGGCTTCAGTTTCTATCTGTTGTTTAGACCAAGATGGATGCTCCTTTCGTACTAAATTCATTGACTCATTTCTTTAAAAAAGAAAGTTTTCATTCCAAAATTCTTGCAGTAATGAACAGATGCCAATCCCAACACCCTCTGGGAGAGTAAGGGGCCAATTCATTTTTCAGCAGGGAGGGGCTGGCGGGATTTCATGGGGGGCCATTAGAGGGATCACAGCCAAGAGGGGGGGGGGGGGGGGCACGAAATTTAATTTGAGTCACACAGAACTTTTAAAACAAACAGAATGGAAAACAATGGAGGGGCATTTTTTCTGCAAAATGGAGAGATTCAAATTTCTTGTGCGAGTCGACAATCAAATCCTACTTCCTCTCCCTTCCAGTCCCTGGATAGAATTTTTTGACTGGTCAGCACATAGTGATCAGTGTTTGACCACCATTAGGATTAGATAACGAGATCTAAAGACTTTTATTAGCTGATTGAAGCCCAGCAATGACAAGATTTACTGCAAACAGACATCCACTCTATAACTCACCTGTACAGAGATAGATGGTCCCAGTTTCTATCAAATATTGGCCTCCATTTTTCCCAGTCTATTATCGCTAAACCTTGGTAATCAATATCTGGTATAAACATCTGAATATCACTGGTGACCTTCTGCAGATGACTGTCAAGGTTGCCTAACTGAATTAAGAAATATCTACATTAATATTTACCAGAGCATCCTCACTTACCTTCCTATGGTGGGCTACCCGTCGTGGGTCAGAAGGAGACTGGTTAGAAGATTAGGGAAAAAAATAAAGACACACCGGCATTGCTGCAGGTGTCTGTCCAATCTTGACCCATTGTCCTCCAGTGCCTTCCTGCCTGACAAAAAAGCTGGAAGACTCTGGGCTTGAGACTGTGTCCATTATCAACTGGGGCTTGCATGTAAAGTACATTATAAACTAACCTGAGGTAGTCCCCCATTCAAAGGAGTGCCATCATCATCATAACAGGGCCATAAACCAAATGTTGGATTAAAAATATTTATGAATTCCCCATGGAAGATTTGTTGATCATTGTGAACTATGCCATATTTACTCAATTGTAGGTCAACACCCCATTTCTCTTTGCAACTTTCTGTTGGAGCATTCCACATAGGAATAAAGTTCGAGTTTGGAAGAGATGGCCCGTTGAATTCAAATGCAAAATTCTTCACTATGAAAGCAAATATTATGACGATTTTCAAAAACATTGTACAAAAGCTTTTTATAAAAAAGTAGATTATGTCAGCTGTCAAGTCTCTTATGTCTTCCGCTTTTGTAGGTCTGGGCAACCTGTCGGCAACCTGGGCTCTACACGTTCGTTTATTTCTCGGAGAATATTCGTAGCAACATCAGAAGGAAAAGAACCAATCGGAATGATCGATTTTCATTGTTGTACCTTCGGAGATTCCGAAGTTTACCATGACGTACCAAATAACAAATGATCGGGAGTCGAGGGGAACTTCTTGGCAAATGGTTGATCAATCGACGTGAAACAGCGAAAAAATTACGATTTTCTCCTCTCTAAAACACAATAATGGAATTTAAGCGAAGGAAGAAGAAACGAGGGGTTAGTAAGAAGCCATTTATCGCCAATTCTTGGGTTTATCTGTGCTAAAATTGGTCAAAATCTTCGCCATTCTTCACACGTGTACTTGTCTATCGAGACGAAGGGATTTCAACTCTACAAGGAAATAAGAAAATATCAACAAAGCATTATTGAAAACTTTTTTATTCTTATTTTAGAGCCAAGATGAGAGTGTTGAACCAAATAAAGAGGAAACTGCAGTAGCAAAGCATTTACGGTGGAATTGTCCAACAAAATCATCAACGATGATGGGCAACAAGGTCGAATATTTCATTGGTAAGAAAAGACAAAAAATATATCACCTAAAACTCCATTACTTTTTGTCTCAAATAGCCACATTATTCTGAAAACAATAATCTTTCGTTATTCATTAAATATTTCTGTTATCATATACGTTATTTCAAGGATTTTTGACGATGTATAAAAATATTTTAAGGAGAAAGTCGTTAATCGGCGTTAATACAAATCGTGATAAAGCTCAATAAATTGAAGAGTTTTGAAGCAGCTATCATCCTGAAACCTTAAATATTTATATATCTTATGTTATTTTAGTCTCGATGTAAACCTAAATAAAAATATGTAAGCTTATAACGATTTTATATTCAATATAAAAGGTCCAAAATGAAATAGATATTCACAATGACAACGCAGAATCCACGTATAGAGATCGCGAGTTAATCTTTTGATTAGAGAGTGTTTCAATGATTTTTTAGTGTTTAAAAAATGGTTAGATGCCACGAAGTAGGTGGCATAGCCTTAACCACGTGTTGTAGGTTGAAAGTCCGAAGACTTTTCTCGTCCTTATCGAGGGAGATGCTAACCTTCTCTCGGCTCATACAACACGACTAATATAATGTACACTTAAGTATTTATATGAGGATATTGTATGGAGGTCTTCACGTGTGGGATCTATCGTGATATACTCTGATGATGTCATAAATATCATGTCATTTTCTTGGGGGGGGGGAGAGGGAAAGATACTTTTTGTCTCAGCTGATATTATGAAATGTCCTTTCGATATTATACATGGATTATACATACATACTGTGAATTGAAAAGCTTGAATTTTGTAGCAAATCAAAATGTAGGGAAAGTTCTGATGATGTCACGCATCTAACAGATTTTTTTAATTTTTAGTTTTAAGTCATGATAATCATTGTGTGGGGATTGGATTCAAATCACATAAACTTTCACAAATATTTTAGTAAAAATAAATGCTTAGATTTTCTCCCTCTTAGATGACGATATGGTAGATGACAATGTTGATGTGAATATAAGCCATGCTTTATAGATTCATTGTTTGTTCATATTTCTTTCTAGCATCAAAAGCTGTTGAGTGTTTACTGGATTCCAACTGGGCATCAGGGAAAAAGAACACAGAGATTCTCTTCACAGACAGAGATTCTGTAGTAGATTACCTTGACAGGTATGAATAGTGGATCAAACATCCACCTGCATAATTCACCTTTTCGACGCAAGCCGTCACAGGGTATAAATTGTTTTAGATTGTGTTATGTTCACCAAAAAGTTCTCGAATTTCCGTACAAATGTACTGACTCTAAATGAACTATTTACTTGGTTAATGTTTAGTTAGTTCTCTAAATACAAGTAAATGATCATTCTCCTAGCTTGATTGAAGCTTTTCATACTGCTGTTAAGAGAGCTAACTAAAGAAATCTACCTAAATTTTCTCTCTAAAGTCAGTGAATTTGTACGGAATTCCGAGAACGATGTCCGAACTTTTTGGTGACCGTAACACAATCACAATCTGCCATGTTGGATGACATGACAAAAGAAACCAAGACCATATATTTTGTTCAAGTCAACCAACATGGCGGCTATGGCCATAGCATTCATTATAGAAAGTATATTTTTCAAAACTGTAACGAAGACTCGTCATGGCAGTACTTAAGCCCAACCCCTCCCCCCCCCCCAAATCATTACACAGCGCTCCACCGTTCCCTCATTAAAAATATTTATTCCCATGCTTATTTATGTCCTATTTAGTGCCTTTCTTTTTAGCCTAATAAATAAAAAGATTTATTTATATTATTTGGCTTTTATCTAGACTTCTGGCTCTAGGGTTCTTTAGTCGTGTGGTTAGGATCAAAAAACGAAAGGATAAAGATAAAGGGAAGGAAAAGGAAAAGGAGAAAGAGAAAGAAAAAGAGAAGACTGAGGAAAGTGATACTAAGAAGTCCAAGAAAAAAGAAAAGAAAGAAAAAACAGAAGAAGGCAAAAAAGTAAGTAGCTGCATTACATATCTTTCACATTATATTGCAGTTATAATATTGCAGTAATAATTGAATGTCATCCTATTGTATGGATATGTATATATTCCATTTGTGTTGCACAACTTCTATTGTTGATATGAAAAGGCAAAAAATAAATAAAGGTCAAGAGGTCTTAAAATGCAAAATCTTTTATTTGCAAATAGTAATATTTACTGTTTTGATTCTTAATAATGATCAAATAGTGTAGATATTATGTGGAAAAAAGAGTTAAAATATAAAAAATTAAATTACTTTAAATAATAGAATACAGTAAAACTTAAACACATTAATAACTGCAATTTCAGCCATCACATTCGTTAAAGTATTCACATTTATTAAGCTGCTGTTAAGGTGAACATATAGTATAGAGCAATAAAGAAAAGCAAAGAAAGCAAAATATAAAAGAATAGTCTCTTTAAATAAAAGAGTGGCCTTCCCTCTACATGTAAAATTAATTTATTGGCCTTCTCTCTGAAATTAATATTTTTACTGATTCTTAGTAATCATAATGACCACAAAAAATAATGCTAATTAATACTAATTAATACACATAATGTGTTGTCATGGCTCAGACTTATGCCTTGTAAGTTATGTTACCATACTATGCATACTCATGTGCTATTTTTATATTTTTTTTGATAATAAATAACTATTAATTATTAGGCCGATGACAAAGAGGAGCAAGGAGAGTTAGCCAAAAATGTACGTTATGAATTCAAAACATTTCACTGCACTTTGAACGCAGACTAAAACCAGTGAATATAGCGCTAATTATCTATTGTTTTAGAAGAACGTTTTGGCGCATATATTTAAATTTATTTTTATTGAGAGTCGTAATGTGGTTCTTAAGTCTTATTGTGCTGTGCTGTTCACACATTTGATTGCTTTTTTAGTACTTTTTATTGAAAATATAATATATTATGGTGTAAGACAATTCTAACTTTTTTATCTAATATTTTATCTTTTATTGTAAAACAGTTGCATACTTAATTCACTTTGTCCACACACTTAAATTTATGGACAAAATTAATGTTCTTTTCATTTTCGTTTTTTAATATTATTTTCCTTAGGATATGTTTAAAATATTTAGCACCTTTATTGTACAAAGAGTACAGCCTTTCATATCTCTGTCTCTAATTATTTGCCTATTATATTTTATACTAAATCCATTTGTCAATGATCCTTAAAAAATCAAAAATTTACAGAGATGTAGGATCCAATAATCTCATGAATCTTCTTTATGCATTGAAGTATTTATCTGGTAATATACACAAAACATAGGAAGGTAGTTTTTGCTGGTATTGAACTCACTGGTCGTCACATTTTCATTTACAGTTAAACAAAGTTACACTCTTCAGTTGATTTTTATTCTTATCAAATAAATTCCAAACTAGGTCTCAGAAACCACTTCAGAGGAAGGAAAGAAGAAAAGAAAGGTAAGGAATAATCAGCTTTTTTTTCAAGTTTAAATCCTTGTTCTATTATGTGAATCATTCTATGTAACAAGAAACTTATTTTATCAGATTAAAGTGAAGCTCGAACTTCATGATGATCAGTTTTTCCTGGATGGAGATGAGGTTCGTAGTCTTTGATCTCATAACTATAGCCTGGTCTATACTAGAGACTTACATGTAAGCACAAGCATAAGCATAAGAGTGTTTGTCCTCACTGGGATATTCAGTGACATAAGCATGAGCACAAGCATAAGAACGGAAGGTTTTGATCCTTATGCTTATGCTCATGCTTGGGCTTATGCGCTAGTGAAGACCAGGTTTATGATTGCTGGCATATTTTGTTACAAGGTTATATCTCATTGAAGAATAAACAATATATTTAACAAGCTTTCTTTGTATCATAGGCATATGTGTGGATTTTTGACCCTGTTCACCCCAAGACCTTCATAATGGGTATTCTCGTTGGTAAGAACAAATTTTAAGAATCTAAACAACCTAAAACTTGGTCATAATGTTTTACCATTACAGACCACATGTCATTTCTTAGTGTATCATCTAATGGCATGAGAAGACAAATGAATATGGATACAACTCAAACAAAAAATCTTATTCTCAAGAAAATCACATGTGGTTTGAAATGAAAAGAACATTACGCCCAATGTAAAGAAGGCCATCCCATACCCATTCCAATCATTTTTTCTCATTTATTTTCCCTTTTTCATTTTTTCTCCCATTTCCATTTTTCCTACCAGTCCTTGCTACCATTGCCATCTGTTTGTTCCCTCTTTGGCCATACAATATTCGTGAATATGTCTGGTACATTAGTGTTATAGCAGCTATCGCTGTTGGAATGATCCTGGTGCTGGCTGTCTGTAAGTACATTCCTTTTCTCTTTTAATTTTTTTAAATATTATAGTCGTCTTATTCAGAAATAAATTTATGGCTCAGTCACACGGTGCAACTGTTGCATGCTTCCAGTTGCTACATGTACATTATCACTGACCAAGCATTATGAACACTTTCCATCAATACATGTTACTAACCCCTTAGAACAGACTTGTATAAGCGCTATATAAGCCATATATTATTATTATCTATATTATCATGTCTTTGCGACGTCGACAACTTCAAGATGCCTAGGGTTTTTGACTTGATGTCAATCAAGAATTTAACAAAGACAGTCCTTTGTAAGAATGCACGGAAAACTAACGTAAACTGGGGTTCTTATGCGTTTAACCGACAAACAGCTCTACTCATACGACACCAGGGAATCAAATGCTGGTTGCATTAGTGAGAAGCAGCGCATAAACAGCACATACGCACATTACCTGTGCAACCCAATGGGTTGTCTTGGTCAAAGAAACATGGAATGCGATCTAGATTTAATGTCATTGTTTATGTTTGAATCAGTGGTCTTATTATTTGTCATGTTACTAGAGATTCATATTCGTTTTCTCATTTTGTTTTTCCTTTTCCCCACCACTTTCTTCCAGTACGTTACATAATATTTGGTATCCTGTGGCTGCTCACCGGTGGCCGACACAAATTCTGGCTTCTCCCTAACCTAACAGAAGAGTGTGGATTCTTGGAATCTTTTCAACCACTCTATACCTATGAGTACTGCCCTGCAACCACCAAGGAACAGACCTCTGAAGACAAACAAAATGACCAGGATGAAGACGATAACACCATGAAAGATGACACTGAAACCTCCCCAACCTTAGACGACGAAAAAGGAACCAGTGAAGACAAGGAAAATGGTGATCAAGATTCGTGGGTTAAACTGACTGAAGAAGAAGTGGAAAAAGCGAAGACGGAGATGGAAGAGGATGATCAAGTGAAAGAGGAGGGGAATTCTGACCAGGAGAGAATAGTAGATCCAGTTTGTTAACTTTTAATATGCTTTATGGATCCCTTATTATAATCCCTGTTCAATGTGGTGTGGTTACCCTGTGGAAAATTGGATTTTAGGGGACTGGTACCAAGCAAAGAAACAGGAACGATTTTCACTTTCCCGTCCATTTTTGCTCTTTATCTTTCCCATTCTTTTCCTCTCATCTCATTTACTATTCTCATTCCTCCACATTTCCCACAGAAATACAATAAGAGTTAATATACAAACAATGGTTTAACGGTCATAACCATCCTGTAAACACCAAGATTGCATCGCATCTTATTTGTGAATAGCTTATTATATTCCATAGTCTTAATACCAGTTTTGGTTTAATTGGTTTGATAAAATGGTGTAATTATAAATTCCTTGATCACAAGATGTCCTTTTAATTAAGCGCTTGACAAATAAAATTAAACATAAACAGCATTAAGACTTTGTTTCTTTTGAGTTTAATTAGGGCTTGAGAGATTCACCCTCACTAGATAACATTTTATGGCATTGCAAAACAATCAACACTCAAAGTACAATCGTGTAAACTAGTCTGTTCTGGTAAATATTATGAGGAACAATGATTTACTTTAGAGAGGATAAAGTTCTTTCACAAGCAGTGTACTGTGTTTCCGGCTAAAGTTCATCATTTCTCATAGCACTCAAAGTCTCGTACTTTTCTTGGCTTCGTACATGACACGTTTATGACTTTCACAGTGCTTGGATTGTAGACATACCACAGTAAAGGCGCCGTCAGTTAATCAAAGTAGCGGGAATTTTTCAAATAAAAAGCGCAAGGAAAAATGCAGCTGCTTTGCGCTAACGTTACTCTACTCGATCCCAACCCAGGCTCCTCTCTCAATAGCGAAGTTGACAGACAGACAGTGCAGGGAACAACAAACGTGAAGGCAGTCGATATGGGGTTGTTTGGCATTTCAGGAAGTTCCTTTCGTCAGTTTTTGTTCTCTTGCAACTTAAATGTATTTAACAAGATGCATTTCCCAAGAGGACACTATTCCTCTCGGAGGGCCAAGCAAACAAGCTCGATTTTTGAGATTTCGTACATCATCTGGCTCTGTCTATACATTACCACCCTTGGATGCGTACTATGGAAATTCGTTTTCACAATGGACTTGGCAAATATCAACTATTTTTGTTCCTGGTTCCTTGTCATACAAATAGCTTTTTACTCTTCCTTTCTTATATCATATGTTTTATGTCTGGATTTTTTTCAGCATTCCATCAATGCTATTTTATTTCCAGTAATTTATGGCCTCTCGTGGACCATTTCCGTTGTTTCTGTGACAGGAAATCAAGCATATATGGATTTCAAAGACATTAGGTACTTTATTTTTCACGTCCTTCCTACGATAGCTTCATCAGTACATGAAATCTTCATTTCTATAGAAACAAACTATAACGTGGCTGTCAAGCGAAGGAGTAAGATGTGGACATTTTGGGGCATCTGTGGACCTGTTTTGTTTCTTGGCTTGTATGCTATCAAAACTGATCAAACACAGGTGTATAAATACCAAGTTAGACCCCCAAGTTATTGGTGGATTTTAGGTATTTGCGTTATTGCTAATGTGAGACTGTTATTCTTTCCATTTTATTATGAATAAAAAGATCTTCCTGTTGTCAATATTAAATCATGGTATATGATTATAACTCCATAATCAATATCATGTCAGGCAGTATAGTAAACAACGAGATGGGTTTCTTTAATCTATGTCCATATTAAAAAGACTCTATGTAAAGCAACCACACAAGAGGCATATATACATATATGCATAAGTATACGTACATACATGAACTTAATTTTGTCTCAAATTTTCAGAGTAGCTACAGATAGCTAATATCATCGAGGAAATATAAATAAATTATGAATAAAGAAAACCAAAATACTGTGAATATAGCATTCATATGATTAGCGTTCATTTAGTTGAAGTCCATTTTTTATGACGTTCTTGAATGGAAAAAATGAAGGAGATTTTGCCTTTTCGATTTAGAATTAGCCTTTTTCTATTCTAAAAGATGTTCTAAAATTCAAAAATGTCAAAGATCTGTCTAATGACGTCGCAGTGTAGACAATAGGAAAGCTGTAAGTGAAGCATGAGGAAGTTTCGATATGCAAATGAGTGTCAAAGTAAATTCTTGCAATTGACGTACAAAAGAGCCCTTACTTGGCACAATTTTCAGTTGCGCGCCTGACTTTTTGAGGTGAAGTAGGGAAAAGATATCAACATAGCACATGCAAGTGTATTGAGTTGCAGCCTTTTTAGTTTGTAAAAAGGTGAGTTGGCAGAAAAAGTAGTAAGTTTGATCAATACAGTTTACAATAGTTGAGCTTAGTTTTTCTTAGTCTAGCTCCCGATTTTAATTTTGTGGGCTAGTGACGATTTTTGAAAATATAAGAAATTTTGTCTTATGGGTGCTAAAGAGACATTTGTTCAGGTAATCTTGGTGTCCGGAATAAAACTTTACAAGTTACGTCCTTTGCCATTTTTGAATATGCCAGCCAAAGTTGCCGCAAAAGTCGGCACAAAACTACTGCAAAAATCGCCCGTGTAAAAGTCGACTTCTGCTTAAACAAAGGCGTTCTATAAAAAACGTCTTGCACTAAATGTTTTCTTTTCGTTTGAGTCTTTTAGTTAGCACCGTAACAATTCTTCAAAACATATATGATATATTTTTCAGAAAAAGCACCATTCAACTTTCTTGGAAAAGGTTTTCTAACTTTTTAGGACTGGTAGCTTTTTTAAACAGTTGTTTTTGAGGCTATGATAAGTTGACGTATACTGAACGATTCTGCAGAGTTGCAGTTTTCTTAAGTATTGTATATAGGTTAAAGCTATTATTAGCTATGACTATGCTAATAACGATGCTAACCCTTTGCAATTAGTCCCAATTATAAGAAGAAGTGTTCCGGAAGACAAAACAATGGATGTTTATTGCACATAAGAAAAGACGGTCAGTATTGTTCTGTCCTCTAGGAAATCAATGCAAAGGGTTCCATTTGCCATCTGTAAAGAATGTTCCTGGGCCTACCATTTGAGACCGAAAGAGGAATTAATTGATTAAACCTATCGTTGGTTAATTTATGAGCTTCTTTGCGTATTTGTAGTAGATCGGATTCAGTGGATCCAGCTTTAGCCATGCCACCAGAAGAACAAGAAACTAACAAAGGTATGGCACAAGAAAGTGGGTGTCAGTTGACAGCAACGATGGAAAAAGTGGAACTCTGACTAACAATGATTCGTGTTTCTTAGCAGCTCCGAAGGGGTGCCTGCCAAATCGACCAGTAAGAGTTGTAGCAGCCCTAACTGGTTTGTTTTTAGCTGCTGCGATCGTACTTGCCCTGTTCCTTGCAGGGGTGTTTGATAGCAGTCCTGATCTACCTGATGTCATGGAAGGAGAGGCCACATTCACATCAAATGAAGGCAAAGAAGAAAACTTCCATGTCATGATTGATTACAAGAAAAAAATCATACAGCTTGCATCAATCGATTCATCTGAGATGCTCGATAAAGCATCATTTGGAAGACGCCTTATGTCCTATGCTGAGAACGGGACTACTAATGGAACAAGAATTAACATGACGAAAATCATTATACAAGACTACAACACGGTACGAACAGTATTATATTGTTTTCCTATTTTATGTCATTCCCTCAAAAATATTTCTTTTACAGCCAGACCCTTGACTAGATAAATTAATGGGGAAGACGTAGCCAAAAGGTCGAGTAAACTAGTGTGCGCAATGCACCTCTTTTCAGTACAAAATGCAATACATCCTTTGTTTTGATTTGATGTGGTTCTTTCTTTCCTATTGTTGCAGAACCGGAAGTACTTTGTGATTCCAAAACAGAACGATAACTCGACGACAAAGTGTATTTTCACTAGACTTGAAGAAGAAATGATTCCACAACACTTATTAAAGTATGCCACTCTCAAATCGGTAAGTAAAACTGCATTTTTCATCTTTTTTAAATTTTTTGTTAACTCCTTTTTTTCTTAACTTTAGTGTTTTTTCGTTACAGGAAAGTGTTGAAGGCAATACAACACACAGTCTCTTTCAGGTCGATAATGATACTGATGTTGATGTGTACAGAGCAAAAGGACGAAACGGCAAGATATATGAAGTGAGTATAGAATGTAATTATAAATTTTCACAATTATGATCGTCTTCTTCGTCGTCATCACCACCTTCTTCTTCATCATCATCGTCATAATGACCATAATTATCATTGATCATCATCACCATTACCACCACAAACAACATCATCATCATCAACGTCATCACTGTCACCAACATCATCATTATCTTCATCCCCATCATCATTATCATCACAATAATAATCGATCATCACCATTATCAATATCACCATCATCAACATTATCACCATCATCATCATCGACACCATCATCATCATCGTGACCATCATCATCACTATCATCACCATCATCATCTCCATCTTCAACATCACCATCACCATCCTCATCATCATCATATGTTCCATCATCATCAATCCCCATAGCATCATCATCATTACCATCAGCAAGTATCATCATCATCAACGTCATCACTGTCACCAACATCATCATTATCTTCATCACCATCATCATTATCGTCACAATCATAATCGATCATCACCATTATCATTATCAATATCACCATCATCACCATCGTCATCATCATCATCATCACCATCATCATCATCATCACCATCATCAACATCACTATCATCGTCATCATCATCATCATCATCACCATCATCACCGTCATCATCATCACCATCCCCATTAAAAACATCATCTTAATCGGTCATCATCAAACTTTTTATACAGATCAGAGGAGCTGGGTTTCAAGGACGTGAAGCTTTAGGTTCAGTAGCTAACTGTTGTTCTTTCTGTAAAGGTTTACATGCATCTTCCAAATGGGACGCTGCATATGCGCTCAAGAGAGCAAGAAATGAACTTCACTGAATTTCGAAAGCTTAACTGCTATCGATACAATGAGGAGAACGATACAATAGAGAAATCCTTTTACAAGTCCAACGACTCTAAGTTTTGTAAGTTCTATTAAAAATTAATGGGTTGCTATTTTATGCCACACGTTATTAATTTTAGTATTGTTTATTGCTTTATCAGGAATGCTTGAAAAGATACATTAATATCGATCGCTGTGGCTCACGCAAAAGAAGCTTCTACCTTAAGAATTTCCTCCTTACGGCATATTCCCAATGCAGCTCAGTTTGGAGGACGAAACAATAGAATCATGAGAATTAAAAGCTATCGTTTTGTTTTAAAAATTGAGCTGCTCTTGGAATAGGACGTTTGCATGATGGCGTCATTTGACTCCCACTACCAAGATGCTTCGCGAATTTTCGTTCTTATTTAAATTTGTATTTCCTCATGAGAATAGTAAGACAATTGGTGCTAATTAACTGAACAAGAGAAAGTGTGCAAGGGAGTCTGGTAGTAGAGGTCAATGACGCCATCAGGCAAACGTCCTATTGTTGCAAAAGGGTTATATGCCCTGTATAATAACGCCGCACAAAACAGTATTGCCCAAAATTCGTTTATCTATTTCGTTACTCAGATGAAAAACCCGACGATACTGAATTGCCATCGATGAATGAAACAGTTCGAAACTTTATCTTAAACGTAACAAAAGAGGCGAACTTGACAGCCATCAGTGAGAGTGATTCCCCAGATTCTGTTGCCCATCGTCGTCGTCGTGGTTTGGGGACACGTCCGAATGGAGACCTGGATTGGTGGTACGGGAACTGGTGTGGTAAAGAGCAAGGAGGGTATGAAAGGTACCCAAAACCTGCCTGCAATAGCCTTTGCCGCCAATCTACTAGATATATTACTTCTGATTGTAGAAATTGCCTCCCCCCGAAAGACGGGTTTGACGCAGTATGCATGGAACATGACAGGTAAATTAGGACTAATTTTATCGATACCATGTGTATAATATAACTGTTGGCTGATCAAAGTTAGGGTACGGCTAACCGGGCGTGGAATTTAGCGTGTTGAGTTTGCGGAGGGAGGAAACCTACTCAAATGTACAGTGATGCCGAGTCAAGGAATAGGAATTGAAACCCCTGAGATGAGGGGCGAGTGTACTACCTTGCCCGCAAGGCGCCGTAGGCGGGGGGAGGGGGGGGGGGGGAACCCTTAACTCCATGCAATAAGTTACGTCATTTCTGACGTCATACATACGCTATATATACCAGTCCGTAACACATACACGAGTTGCTACTGGTAAGAAAGACATAAGAGTCATTACTTTCACTAGAAGAGGTTTACGATATCATAGTGTAAATATTTTTTCATTACTAGATGCCTCATAGAAGCCGGTAAAGGCCCGTGGTGGTGTTTTCCTGTTGGCAATCGTTGCTCCTGTGATTTCCGTTACGTCTGGAATGTCTTCTACTACATATTAGCATGTCCTAGTTGGGAGTGTCGCGTTAACGCGGCTCAAGCATTCACTGCATTCCAACTGCTGTCTTGTTGGTTTCCTGTGAAGATTTGTTTTCCATGGATACGTTTTAGTTGTGGCGGCTGCAAGGTTTGCTGCCCGCGGATTCAATTCTACATGCATTGTTTTTCGTTTAAAATGTGCGCACCATTTGGATCTGGAAAAATTCCATATTGAAAAACAAGCTCAATCTGCTTACCTTTTGTCAGCAAATTAAACTTTCACTCCTTGTTTCCTTCTGGCCCACTTTGGTGCATTTTTTTTTTTCATGTATCAGACTTAGCTTATAAACTAATCATGATAATTGCACTTGCAGCTGTTAATAGTGTACGTAACAAAAACACATCGTTGTAATCGCCTTTTTTATTATTATTTTAAACAAGCTCACTTTTAACTAATTGTATGTTCTTTGATCATAAGCTCTGTTAACCATCGCCATAGTACCAACATCACCACCTTTATCATTTTTACTTTTCTTGCTACTTTTATCTTTCTTGTCTTGTCTAAAGATATTTTTCCAGTGCAATTTCTCATTATTAAAGTAGTTTTTATTATCTGTCAGTTCCTGGGGAGCCATAGTGTATAAGATTGTTCCCGCCAAACCAAGCTCAGCCAATCGGAAAAACGTTTGGTAAACGTACCACGACCAAGGCGCAAGCGCGCCGTCTTTTCCCGCCAAAAGTTCCGCAAGTTCAGCAATTGAATGAATCTCCATTCCACAAATAAGCAAACAAAATAAACTCGTCAAAAACAGGATAATTTTGATTTTAAGTAGACTTCTTTTCTTGTCTCTCTCGGTATTACTCTCAGTTCTTTCACGAAGGGCTAAAGTAGAACCATAATGTTGATTAAGGTCGCTTAGAGCTCGTTCATGCTCTGCAACATGCGACAATACCTTACAACCGCTGTACAGCATAATCACCATAGTAACAGCAGTCATTATCAGGAAGTAAAACTTAGTAGCAAAAAATAAAACGAAGAGGTTACTGATAACCGTAGTTAAAGTACCAACAATTAAAACTACCAAAAAATGAAATGAAATAACAAGTCCAATGAATGTGAAATTTCCTAGTTTCGATGTCGAAAGTTTCCCTTTCAAGGCTTCGGTGAATGAGATTTGAACGAGTGCAAACGCGGATGTAATACAAGGGAAGCCGATGCCAAATATTATTCTAGAAACAACTTTATAAAGGTTGTTGTTCACTGAAGTTGCTTTGATTTCACTTGAGAAGACACTTAGAGTCAGCAGTCTTGTAAGGCCAAGAAGGCCAATCAGGATATGAACAATGTATGCAAGAATCCGTATGACTTTTTCTTTGCGTATCTGTGAGCGAACGACGCCATAGACTGAATAAATTGCTAAAAAACTAAAGCAAAAACTAAAAAATACCACGTGAAATGTCCAGGACTTCTTCCAGGTGTCTGTCTGTATTACCCAAGATAAGTAAACGGCTTGTCCTAGAATATGAGCTGGTGGAATATCACTTGTTGTTCTGTTAGTTAAAAGAGGTGTCGTTGATGGTGACTCCATACCATATAAACGTCACAGAACAAACCCAATGGATATAGCAAATGGCAATAATTATATTACATACTCACAAATCAGTCCATAAATCCATGGAAACTCAGTATGATTTAGTATTCTTTTCAAAAGAAGTCCTACGGCTTCATTTCGTCGGGACCCGATGTTTGTATTGGCGATATATTCACAGCAAGGATTGTAATGCGATACTTTGTCGTTCAATTTCGTTTCTTAGGGAAAGTAGTTTTTTCGGTGTTGAATTATTCAGCGTATGGCGGTGATTTTTTTAACTTCCCATAAGCGAGTCAAAAACTTTTTATCTTCATTCAAAACGCCTCCACGTCTCTTATAAAATCAATTCATCTCGCTTCAATCATCACATTATTGATTATTTAGCGTCTTTTTCTTCGCGTCCATGGCTTTGTTGTTTACAGTCGACGAACACGATAATCGCTTCGTTGAACTTAGTGTTAATGTGCTCACAACGTTAATCCATTGTACTATTATTAAGTCCTTGCTAAAAAGAAAGTTAAGTCAGATTATGAAAGACGTGAAAAATAATTCTAAAACTTCGTGACGAAGAAGATTTTACCAGTTGCCTCAAGAATCTATGGCACGATCACTGAAAACAGAAAGATGGTTTTAGAGAAATAATTTATAAAACAATTTGAACTGAATAAATTTGCATCTCGCTCCGAGAAACGTAATTCTGAAGGTGAGTAAATATTTGAGTTGACACGACAAAAAAATTCGACGATGATTCGAAAGTCAACATTATTTCGTCATGGCAACGCCTGCATGGTCACACTTTGATCTTGAGCTACAAGAGTGTTAGCTGCTGTGTATGGGTACGGTGGGTTCAGGTGAAGCTATACTGCAGCTTGGATGTGAGCCTTGTTTTTCCTTCACACTTTTTCAAAATGCTGCTGCTGATGATGATGATACATGCTGAGGATGATGATCGTTGATGATGATGTTGATATTATGAGGATGGTGATGATGATATACAAGGATAGTGATGATCATGTTACATGATGATGATGATGGTGATCGTTGTGATGATGATACTTGCTGATGGTGATGATGGTGATGGTGATGGTGATGGTGATGATGATGATGATGATGATGGTGATGATGTTGATGGTGATGTTGATGTTGGTGATGATGATGATACTTGCTGATGGTGACGATGATGATACTATGGGGATTGGTGATGATGGTACATATGATGATGATGAGGATGGTGATCGTCAATATGATGAAGATGATGATAAAAAGGTTGACGAAGGACTAGCGTCCGTTTTTTCATCTTTTCACGGTGTATAATTTACCTTTTTATCATGGCTGTTTCATTAGAAACACCGACGCAGCTCACACTAGTTTTTAGCTAGTTATATCTTCTATGATGAAGATACTTGATGATGATGATGGAACATGATGATAATGGTGATGATCAAGATGATAGTTATGTGCATGAGTGATAAATAATCTTTTCATATTTTTGTTATCTGTAATTCTTGTCATAACGTAACTCCCACGATTCAGTAACTACGTTTGTTACAATACTTCAGCTTCAAGAAATATAAAACTAACTACTTTTAGTCTGCTTTTCTTTCGATTATTCTAATAAAAAACTCTCGAGAAACTATGAATTCACCTTTTATACAATTTGAAATATTACCTTGATACTAATTGCGCGCGATTCAGGCTCAGTCTTGCTTCGCATGCTTTGAATTTTCAAAGACAAAAAAAATTCGAAATAACTTGTGAGCATTGGAATGGATAGATTATTCCATTGTGGTAACTCAGATAATTACTTTGATTAACCGCTAATTTTACTCGTTAGTTGAGTGAAATTTAAAAGTTTAATAGGTCATAAAAATGGCGGGAGTCGTAAGTAATATTCTTAATGCACCGTTGAACATTTCGAGTTACTCCTCGTGAATGAAGCTTCTTTAAACAGTCTTCATAATACAATTTAAAGTTGTACTGGAAAGATTCAAAAAACTGTTTTATTTATCTATTTATTTTTTTAATTATTACTTTTTTTTTTTTTTTTTTTTTTAAAATCTTTCACGTATTTATTCCAATTCATGAACTTTGGCTTCCTTTTCTTGTCATGGATTATTTTCTTCGTCCATGCGTGACATCATCAGTGTTCTTCATCTTATTTACAATTCAAATCATCATGGCAAAATAGCGTATGTCATTTGTTGATGAACCGTAAACTGAGGTATTTCAAGTGTTCTTTTGTTTGATGAAACAAGTCCTGACGCTTTTCGCCTAAAACCCTTGGAATATTTCTGCAATTTTATCCTCAGACATCAAACAACTCGAGATTTCTGAACTGATAAGACCATACTTGGTATTTATACCTACAGTATCGCAATTTTATCGAAGTTACTGCGACTTTTTAGGTTGTTTGATTGCAAATCATTTCAAGGCAATTACGCCAGAGTTTTTAGAAGTTTTAGCTGAGTAATTTGAAGATGTCGAATCCTATGTTTTCGTTCTGGAGATGCTGCGTGACGGGCGATACAGACACTACAAAGCTTAAGAAGAAGAAGAAACAAGCAAATGGACCTGTAGAAAACAACCACAATGAAGGCCCTGCGGATTTGAAAGCAGAGAATTTAGAGCTTGAATACCACACGAACGGAGTAGATGTAGATCAACCACCTAGCTCGACTCCTATGGCTGGAGAGAAGAAGGTTTACGACGAGGAAGAGAGCGGCTACAACCAAGATGAAGTTGACAGCTCTATTGCTCCTTCAGAAGTGGAATCTATGAGCCTTCCACCATCTACGGTACAGATCGTTAAAGATGGTGGTAATGATGCGTCGACGCCGAGAGGAGATATTGGTTCTGGAGGAAGAATCTATTTGAATGCCAAATATGACAAGAAAAGCAATAAAGTTAACATTAAAATCAATAAGATCGAGTTTGGAGCTTATCAAGAATGGAAGATGCAAGATTTAGAAGTCAGCTGTATGTTACTACCCATGCATCAACAGAGTTTCAGAAGGCGTTCGAAACGCTTCAGTGAACCCCTTGCAATACAGCTGCCAACGAAGACTAAAATGTCTGGGTCTTCTCTGAGATTCAGGATCTACGACCACAAGGCCATCACTCGTAAATACCTCATAGGACAAGGACTGGTTAGTCTTGAAGACCTCAAGCTTACAGATGGAGTCGATGTGAATATCCTGCTTGATCTCAATTCACCTGATACATACGGTATAGATACGAGGTATATATCAGGTATAGACAGTGTTGGTCAAGCAGTCCCCGACACAGCTCGTCCAGAAATGCTCATCTCACTAGAGTATCGTGCCCTCACACGAAAACTGATCGTCGAGGTTATCAAGACAAGAGGATTAGGGATGCTGAGTGGGTCCAAGCCGCAAGATGTGAGCGTTGAGTTGAAGCTGATTGGTGGAAATAAACAAGTGTTGAGGATCTGCCGTACGAGCGTCAAGAAACACGTCATCGACACGGAGTTTAATGAGATGTTCATGTTCCGACTTAACATCGAACGTCTCAAGGAAGTTACTCTCCAAATATCTGTCATTCGCTTCTCGGAAGTACGCAACAAGAAGGAGAAGATTGGAGAGTGTTCTTTTGGTGTTGGGTCGTCTGGTAACGAACAGCAAGAACACTGGGACAATATGCTCAAGTCAGAATCCAAAGCTGAATACAAGTGGCATCCATTGTATAAATAACTTTGTAAAGTGAGAATTCGTTGGAGAAGACTGTGATGGCCTCTACTTTAAGAGTAATCTGACGGTAATATTAGACATTTCAAGGTTGTGATTGGTTTATCGTAACCGTGCCGTGCCATTTCTAAGGTCGAGGGAAAAACTGGGTCGAGTTGACATTGCAGTGCATGGTGGGACTGTTTAGGGGACGAAATAGACGCCATCTTGGAAATGTCCCCTCAAACAGCCCCACAATGCACTGCAATGCTAACTGGACTCAGTTTTTTCCTCTACCTCAAAATAGAGTAGATTTTCTATGATCGTGAAATGGCACGGCACGGTTACGATAAACCAATCGCAACGCGCTAGATTACTGATCATCCAATCAAATTGCTTAAACGCGGCAAAAGCACGATCACGTAACGATACGTCATTACCGTGACTTCTTCACAATCATGCAAAATCTAGCGACCATTATTGCCTGTCCGACGCATTTATTGGACTTTACGTATTTAATTTGAAATATCTGAACCAATGCTTTTGAGGAAATACAGAGAACTGGATAACAGAGTGGAATTGACGAAAAGTTAGTTTTCAAAAACCGGCCAAATCAAAAGGGGCTTGAATAGCTTTGAAATGAAAATGTAAATGATGCATTCTAAGAAGTGAACGTAAAGTTTGAGTTTTTTTTCCCTTCTATTTTTACCATTTTTTCATGAAAGACAAACCACGTGCTGAACATGAACGAACAAACCAAAGGATGGATACAGCACGATATATACTTGTTTCAATAACATTAAAAGTCACACGAAAAGCTACAAAGCTGAGACCAGCAAGGATTATGGGTAGATATATTTTATATGATTTAACCGCTTGAGATCTTTTATCAGTTACCGTTTTTCCTCCTGTGAACATCCTCAAACTGCAGTTCGTATCGATAGAGGTTTTTAGATGGCAGGAACAATACAATCATTGTACATGAGAAAAAATTCAATTCCCGAGAGCAAAGGGATTTTAATGCTCTGCTATCTAACCAAAGGAAGCCCAAGTTGTATTATGGGCGCCGGCACGTGATGGTGCAAAACCTCTATACTTTTACTTATTGGATATGAACATGTTTCCCATGATCCTCAGCAGTCTCATCTTTGTAGGTTTTTAATGATTTCTTTTATTTGAAATAAGTATATTATCTCAAAATGATTCATTAATTTTTTTAGAATAAAACCAACTGTTTCCCTCCAATAGGGATTTGATACAATACAGTGTCAAACAGAAAAGTATGTTTATTATAATCTTTAAGCAAAAAATAGATTCATACATTTGTAAAGTAATTTGAATTAACATGCTGCTCAATAACGACTATTCCTTGCCATTTCGATTTTAAACTGAAATTAATGTTGTATTTTCATAAACTTGTTATAAAATAATTTTGTTAAATAAATAAAGAAATAATATTATATTACAGTACTCACATGGGAATTGTAATTAATAATTATCCAATTGTCATTAAATTGTGCTAGTGTGATTTTAAATGGCCCGTGAAATAAGTAATGATGATAAATAAGAATAGTTAGTTTTGTGACTTACGAAGTAAAACAAAAGATTATTCAATGGATAAGGCGAATTACCTTTCATATACTTAGGTTTAAACGGCGTCGAACTTCATCTGAGCCGAACCTAATGACATCAAAGAAGACCGCCTTATTGTCCATTGTTTCAATTAGGTTCGGCTCTTGTGAAGTTCGACGTCTGACCTGAGCATAATTCAAGTATGTATTGCCTCAATAAAAATTAAGGGTTTTGCACAATTTAGTATTAATAATTTATTAAAGCTTTTTCGCGGTTTACTCTCATCAGCACTATTAAATAAATTTAGCTAGAATTTTTCTCATCAAAATTTAGATCTATTGTTGTTATATAGCTTGGTGTTTTATACGTGTTTATTCGAGTTGGTAGCGTGTCAATACAGCAAGACGTTCGTGTTATTTTTGCGCGTTCTCATTTGATTCATGATATTCAAGGATTCAATATTCGTATGGCGGTTATCTTTCGTCAATCTTTATGATTTTCATTTAAAATATATCACTTTCTCGTTCATATTTCTTACGTATTCTTTTTGTCTCGTTATTTTCGCGTTTTGTCCCGCGATTTTTTCGATTCTAATTTCGTTTTAAATTTGAGTTTTTTCCGTGTGATTTTCGTGCCGTTATGCGAGTTTTTCGTTTCGTTTTCAATTCGTTTTATTTTCGATAATTCCGCGTTCTTTTCGAGATTATTTCCTTAAGGTTTCAGTTTATTCCGTTTAATTTTCATTCTTCATCGAAGTATGCTTGAAATGAAATATCTAACAAAAATATAACTTGCATTTCCATTTAAAAAAATACAGCTCTGTAAAGTCAAATAATTATTCACGGATAATGACATCTTATATATCAAACATTTCCGGCAGAAATCCCAATCAAGATTATTGTATTCAATTCAAAAATTATTGATATATAACTTGAGTGACAAGATGTTAAAATACCTCTTGAATAAGATGTCAAAAATGATTTCTAATTCCCCATTTGTTTTGATAAAATTATTTTAAATTTTTTGAGCGAAGGAAATTGAATATAAATTGTTTCCTAATCTTTGACACTTTCAGCAAATCCTTCCGCTTTTTTGTAGTTTTTGAGGTAATTTAACTTCTTATTTATCTATAGGTTATTAACCCTAATTGAATCCTTAGCTTAATAAGGGTAAATAGCTTTTCAAATGGCCATATTTTAAATCTTAGGCGTTTTGTTATTTGCGATTAATTTTAATGATTTCTGCTTTAATGTCAAATTATCGGACATCTTACTGCCTCAATTCTAGTTTCACGTCCCTTGTATTAAAAATTCTCTTCGCAAATGTAAAATATTCAATTCTATACCTGACATGACATCTCCCCCCCCCCCCCCCCCCCCCAAAGTTTTCAATCCTATTAATGGTCATTCTAATGCGCAATCCTTATTTCCATTTATTTCTCATTTTTATTCCCATTCGTTTTTCCATTTTCATTCCAATTTCTATTACCATAGCAAACCCTTCCTCTGAAAGTTTAGACTATCCCTACATAGTATAAACTTTACTTGACCACTCTCGTAAAGATAATATATTTAATGCCTACAAAATAGTGTAGCGAACACTGTTTATCGTATGTTCCCCATAGGGGTAGGGGTATTTGCGTAATGCTACTCCCCCCCCCCCCCCCGGTTAACGGGATGCTTATTTCTTAGGAGGTACCTCACTTGCATGGTTATTGAGGAGATTCATACAGCTTCGAACTTCTCCTCGTCCAAGGAGTCCCTATCCCAGTCGTCCCTGTGTGCAGGGATGATCTCCATGTCATACTGGATGTCTACTTCATCCAACGTGTCGCTCAGGAGAGGCTGTTTTTCGTTTTGTTTTTCCTTGGCTTGCATGATTCCTTCCTTGCTGTTCCATATGCCATAACCGAAATACAGTAAAGAACCTAGAAATACAAACGTCACTTATATTTGAATCCTGAAACAACATCTGCGCTGATCAAAAGGCCGGTTTAGACGGTACGATTTTCGCCTACAACTATCGTATACAACACGCTCGAGCCATCCTACAACTCGAGTCGTAACGTGTAAATCAAGCCTACAAATCGCCTACAACAGAAGCGAGCGTGTTGTATACGATAGTTGTAGGCGAAAATCGTACCTCTGGGCTGATCTAAATGTGTTGACTGTTCCACAAATGAGAAAAATTAAAACAGAGAACACAGAAAAAAACGCTCGAATCAAGAAAGAGACCGAATAAACTCTAGCGCTCAGCCTTCAATGGGTAGAGTTGACAGCATGGATCAACCCTATCACTAGGCTCATAAGCGCCACGCCCATCCCTAAACGAGTTGACACGTTTAACTTGGAACTTTCCCAGCAGATTGGACGCCCTACAGTGCAGACTAAGTAGTAAGAGAGACTTGCAGTAATTCCTTCAGTACTTACCAAGTGCCATCCACACGCCAAAACGAATCCAAGTCAAGCGAGACAATTTCAACATCAAAAACACATTGAAGAATATGGAGAGAATAGGCAGCCCAGGCACCAAGGGAGCCTTGAAGGAAATACGCGTTGGATTCTGAGGCTGTGACACGATGACCCCAATGGACACGAAGCTCAGAACACCAAACAAAACTGTCAGCCCTAGAACAGGGATGTTATACTTGAGAATCTGATCAATGCCGAAAATGGTTAGACTACAGAAGCCAAAGAACCAGACGAATAATGACGTGACTGCCCAAGTGACTAGCCGGCCGCTTTCTTTGGTTGGTAGCCTGGTGCTAGTTCTTGGTGGTTTGTTCTGGGTGCTTCCTTTTCTTCGTTTATTTTGAAGATGTTTTTTATCTTTCAAGAAGTCATCTTCACTCGTATCTAAGTCTTGAGCCATCAGTTTTTCTCCTTCTTTAACTAACTCGTACTCGAATTCATCAAAATCTTCTGTCACATCTCCAAAGGCGAGGTGGTTGTTGAAGTCGTTGAAAAGGTACGATTCTTCAGGATCAATATCTACTGGGGGCTGGTAACGTAGTATCAAAACACAGAGGGACACTAGGGTGTATGCTAATAACGTCCCTATAGACATCATCTCAACGAGTTCCTTCAGGTCGAAAAGCAAGGCGAAGACTGCGGTAATGATCCCAGGATAGATGGTAGCAATTACAGGGATCTCTGTACGAGGATTCACTTTTGATAAGCACCTAAATAGAAGACCATCTACAGACATTGAATAAATGATTCTTGGAAGAGGAAATAATGAGCCTAGGAGACTCGCTGCAAGACCACACACGGCGCCAATTCCTATGATGTACTGGGCAGCGGGTACTCCCACTTGCGCAAATGCATTGGGTATAGGAGATATCTTGTCGAGTTGATCAAAAGGAACCATGAGAGTCAATACAGATGACACACCGAAGTAGCATACGAATACCACGATTAAAGATACCACGATAGCGATGGGAATAGACTTAGGAGCATTCTTCGCCTCTTCTCCTGTAGTAGCTATGATGTCAAACCCCACAAATGCGTAGAAACATGTTGCCGCACCGCTGAGTACGCCAGAACCACCAAACGGGAAGAAGCCGCGGCCTCCTGTCCAGTTCTTGATGTCGACGAAGAACAGTCCACAGACTATGATGAATAGCACAACCAGGATGTTCAAGATGTTGAATAACGTGGTGAAAGAAGAAGACTGCTTGACTCCTGCAGCGAGTACTAGTGTTACTATTATCGTCACCCCAAATGACATCACATCCGGGTAGCTGCTCAACCAATCACTATGGATCTCTCCGATGTTTGTAATGGTGAAGTTCCTTATGGCGTAACCAATGACAAAATCGAAACATCCGCTCAACGCTCGAGCATCAGCCGCTGTCCCAATCATGTATTCTAGAATCAAGTTCCAGCCAATGAAGAACGCCCATATCTCACCTACAGTGTGATAACTGTATGCGTACGCTGACCCAGTAGTTTTAGGTACGCGGGCACCAAATTCAGCATAACAAAGACCCGAAAGAATGGACGCAAATGCTGCTATTGAGAAAGATATGACCACAGCCGGGCCCGCGATACTTGCAGCTACTTGTCCAGTCACTACATACGTGCCTGCACCTAAAGTGGCTCCAATACCCAGCGATGTCAAATCCCATGTTGATAGACAAGTAGATAATTCACTACCACAATGACTATTTACTTGATTGTCTCTCTTTCTACGAAAAACACGTCGAAGAATCCCTGCCATAGTCGTCCACTTATTTCTATTGTCCTAGATTAACCGTTTGTAGGGAAATTCTTGTCTGAGTTTGAAGTATTATAAGGGCAAATCTTGATTATGATTGCCTAATTGTTCAGTTGTCTCGTAGGCGTTTTTTAAATACGTTTTTCTTCGAGTTATGTGCTGCTCTTTTCATTGTCTTAACGAACGTCGTCGAATTTCGCTGATAACTCCAACCGCGTCGAGGAATTGCAAATACACGGCCATAAAACACGGTTGAATAAGTTCTTGTTCTTTAAAACCTAAGCGAGAACCATTATACGAGGATTTTCACTGTGTCAGCTGTGTACGTTAATAATTTCCTGATCTTCTCCACGCATGCGCGAGTAAGCTATTCACCTGCAGTGGTACTAGACTGGTGTCAATCACAACATCCAAAATGAAATATTTAACACGTGTCGCTCTCTTAGTCTCCTAACTCTGTGGTAAATAGTTATAGTTAAATGCTAAAACACCGTATAGTCCTTTATTGTACTTTCAATTCAAAAATGAGAGGATCTTAATCAATAATTTGGAGAATTACTGTTTTCTGAGGAGCGTCCCTTTGAGCAAAATATAAGATTATTCATCTTTTCTCATTCATCACAAACCAGCCACCTGAAAACCACTCGTATTTCATAGAAATCAAAGCAGGTTGGGCAGATCAAAAGGTTAAAATTTCATTCTACATTGTATGGAATCATTTACGCTCGACGGGGTAGTTATTTATTCTGAAATTATTTTTAGGAAAATCCGGCTAAATCCAATCACCTATCACGCCACATATTTATCCTGTTTAGAGACGCAAATATTCAGAAACAACTGCATGAAAACCTTGCCATAAATAATTGGTTTATTATGCGTCTTTGATTTGCCAAATAAATCGTTTTAAAAGTAAGTTCTCCAAAAGAAACCATATATTTTAAATTTCGTCTGAACATTTCTAAGGGAAACTTTCAAAATGAGTTCAGACTTTATGACTATGCAAAACTGTCAAGGATCTGAGTGTCAGCAGCCAGAAATAGTAATCCAATATTTTTGTGTTAGCTTTTTTTTATGTACTAAAAGACATAGAAATGATAGAAAAACAACATGAAAACTAAAAAGCAAAGGTGGTAAAGCGTCAAGAAAAATGGCTCCAAGAAAAAATATAGCGTGGTTGTGTAAATAGAGGAGTAATATCAGTCACACAGCAGACATTTTGGACTACAGGATTTGTGAGTGTTTTTAGGGATTAATTGTCTCGAGTGTTGGGCGCTTTGCTAGGAAATCAGTAAAATAATACTTAATTTTATGTCAACATTATCATTCTAAACTGCTCAAAAATAAAAGACATACTACTTACATCAAATCATTGTCACATTTAGAGAATTTTTTCTCGATATATCAAAAGTTTTGTTCATTCACGCATTTTTTCGATGCGTGGATGGGAATTTGCTTTCTTTTTTACTAAGTTGAGAATTTAAACAAATATGTGCCCACGAGTAAGTAATTGAACAGTTTTCATTAAATTTTCAATGAATCTACTGTGATGTAAAATTTTCAAAAAAACTTGGTTCTCTTGAGAAATTCCAACTATGTTCAATCTTTTAGTTTTTTAAATAGATAAGACGTTGTAAAAACCCGCGACAACACACATTAAAAAGTGATACTTTACTTTACTATCAAAGGTCTTTCAATCCAGGCACACACACATGCACACACACAAACAAGTCATAAATTTGATCGTAGTGGTACTTCAATAACCTCTAGTCTTCATGTTCAAGGTTAAGCTCAAAGCAAAAACAAAACTTTACAATTTCCTTCGCACTATGTGCTATGGCAATAAACGAATCGCCCACTCGTCAAATAACATTCCAGTCTTGTGTTTGCTTTATCACTATAAGTAATGTCAATAGTGGCTGTCACTATTCATTGTTTCATATCTCTTGGAAACAAAGTTAAGAAAAAACTCTTAAAACGTTTGAGAATTTTAGAAGTACTGTATGTTATTAATAAGTATGGCTCAGTATTGTTTCTGAAATACACTTTTCCATTTTAATTTATGCAAAGGAATATAGCTACAGAATAAATCTTTGAGTTTTAGATTTAATTGGAAACAGCATGATTTATTTAGATCTTATTTATGTACTTTCATTTTCGCTAAAAATATGAATAACTATCAACTTTTCTTTTTTGGCCTCTTTTTTGACTCTATTAGTTTCCCTGATGAGAAGAGAGTTGTGATGAGGTCGTGGCTTAGTGTGTTTTCTTCTTTCTCTTCGTATTTTTCTTTTTTCTTTCTTTCTTTCCTTCTTTTCTTGCCTTCTTTCTTTCTTTCTCTCTTTCCTTCTTTTTTTCTTCTCGCCCCTTTCATTTCCTATCCTTTTCCTTTGACTCTTTTACTCTTCAGCTATTTTCCGTAAAACTGTAACACTTTTGTGTTTCCCTTTTACAAGGATGATCGTCTTGGTAAACTTGCAATCTTTTTATGGATATTGAGTGTTACCCAACACGTGTCTCCCTGATCTGGCTACAGCTGCACAGCTAACTGAACACAACGTTCGTCAGTAAACACACACACAAAACGGCTGTCTTTGTTTCTCAAGTGTTTGTTTTTCAGTCGGCGTGCTTGGGTTTCCTGGCACAAATGACGATATCGAGTACGACTTCTATGAAGCGGTCATCTCTTAACCGGGAAACCTCTATTTAGCGACCGGTCGTATTTTTACAGATGAAATATTTTTTACTTTTTTTATTGAAAAATTCCTAGACAGAAAAAAATAGTAATAAAAAATTGATAATGGAGTCCTAATAGCCGTTAGACTGTTGATTAAATACAACGCTTGAGGCTACGGTAGAATAACGAGTGCTCTGCATGATTTGGACTTTATGGATCTTCTTAAAATAATTAATACATGTTTGGCTGGTTATACTGGGATTATCATTGTTAAATGGTTAGAAAAAGCACAGAACAGAACAGAACAGAACAGAACAGAACAGAACAGAACAGAACAGAACAGAACAGAACAGAACAGAACAGAACAGAACAGAACAGAACAGAACAGAACAGAACAGAACAGAACAGAACAGAACAGAACAGAACAGAACAGAACAGAACGGAACGGAACGGAACGGAACGGAACGGAACGGAACGGAACGGAACGGATGAAGTGTGTGGTATTGTGCAGTGTTCTTGCCAGAGTGTTTTGCGACTCTGACGTCTCAGATTGATTAAAACCCTGCTCTACAGACGGACCAACATCAAAGCACATCAAACCCATTTAGATTATTGCTATCAAACAGCCCTTAAGTTTTTAATTGATCAGGAATTGATTGCACGTCACTTTAAAGCAGTTCTCTGACAGCTTCCCGCATTACTACATTTGGCCTATGATCGAGTTTTGCCTCCTTGTCAAGAGAAAAGCTACCAAATACAAGAGGTTATATTGGATGCGAAGTGACTGTGATGTCAATTGAGTTCAAATCAATATATTGGACAAATTAAACTTCATTTATAACAGTCTCGCCCATACGCTGGAAATTTGTGGACGGTCTTACGATAACCAGCATCAAAGATTCATAAACATCTGTGTCACAAAGAAGAGCTGCACGCTTGATGGAAGATAAAACAATATCATCCACAGGAAAATTACTAGAGGTAAGGATGAAGAAGATAGCAGTTTGAGTAAAAATCAAAATGTGAGTAAAATTAGATAGATAAATGGGTAATGACCCGAATGATCCACAGAGTGGCTCCTCTTCGATGCAACCGAATTTAATTGGAATTTAGAAACTTATTTTTGTGGAGAGAGGAAAACCGGAGGAAAACCTGAGAACAACCCTCTTAGCACAGGAGACAATCGAACAGCAACTCTACTTGTTCACACAAGACCATGAGTTTTAGAGATTGTCTTAGGCTTCTAGTTCGTTGCGAATGTGTCAGTCTGATACATATATCAGGTGATTAATCTAGCGTCTATCCATTTATCAACAGCTTGAATCTTCAACGAGATCTTTCATTCCGTTACACAAGACAAAGAAACATTAGAAGTAGGTAAGACTGAATAGTTTTCGCGATAAATGTGGATAATTATGTTAGAATACGATAAGATTGTGGTGATAACTGGACGTGGTAAGAGTTCAATGAAAACCAGGTGAACGGTTCTACTATAAATACATGACCTGACAATGGTATCATGGGGAAAACATGCCTGGAAAATGGCTCCCTGGATTTTAGTTTTATCGTAATCTGTACATCTCACTCTGGTATCTACTTTCTTTGGAAAGAAAAGAAATAGAAAAGTACTGGGAATGAGAATGAACTGATAAGACGCTGAGGGCATGCGCAGTGGGCGCATTGTGTTTGCAGCTTCTCCCAAAACAGACGCCCCATACAAAAACAATTGAGCGTTTTTTTCCAATCCATTTTTTTCTTCATTCACGCCACTGACAAAATATCAGAGCGAGGTACGCTTGGACCATGCTATACATTGTGTTTGTACACCCATCATATGCATGCTTTCTTCGGGTTAGACCTGCGGTTATTGCCGGCTACGCATGCTCCATAGACTATTATCGTTTTTCTCGTTATACCTCAATTATTAAGTGTGTTAGGGTCAAATAATTGATATCTACTCTATTCAGTATTTCTAGACTCAGTCTAGAACATGGTTATCGATCTTTTGAGCTCTTTTTATTTACGGCCTCCCTTATTTCGCGTCTCGCTGCAAACTCTTTTTAAAATATTGCTTTATTTTAGCTTGCTCCCGGCTTTTCTTTGTAGAATCTTCTAGAGGGCTTGTTATAGTGAGCTGTGTGTTTAGAACGGTCTATATATGGTAATATTTAAGTGTCTTACTCTCGTAGCAGACGGATATTTCTATCGGCACCAGATTACGTCACAAATGCAAAGTAAGAATTGACTCAACTATTCCTTCTCGCTCTCTCTCGTGTCTTAATTCAAGCTAACCTAATAACAGCTCTATCTCTCCCAAGGACTTCATGTTTTGACTAGTTTATTATGTTGTGTATGCAATGCTATAGTGTTCATTTTGCTTTCTCGTTAATAAATTCATCAAAACTGAGAAAAAAACCAATTTCCCTCACAGCAGTTCGTCAATTTGCTGCGGAGGATTTCAATGTTATTGAGTAGAGCTCAATAAATACCTAACGTGAACCAAAACACTTCTATCTATAAATGAATTCGTCTGCCGTGCGGTCTTGAGTTTTTCCTTTTGATGTTTTCTATTTCTTAATTTCTTTGAGATAAAAATTCTTTTGATTTGAGGTATTTTTTAGTTCGGATATTTAAGTTGTTTGTTTTAGAAATTCTAGGTCTCTTTTAAGTCTCATTTCTAAGACAGTAGGTATGGGTAAAACGCGTTCGCGTTGGTTCGTAATAAAAAAGACTGTTTGTAGGAAATATATATTGAAAAACAGAAGGACTAACGCGATCCGTTGGTGAACCAACTACACAACACGGGAGAATATAGAAAAGAAATAAGAGATAATGATTGAAAAAGCCAGAAGAACAAGAAAAGAAATTGTGGATAAAAAAAAGATTATTCAGCAAGAAAACAGGCAAAGAAACGAAGAGGGAATGAAAGAAAGAAAGAGTAATGAATAGTGAATAATGAAAAATGAAAAAATGGAAAATGAATAGGGAAGGAAAAAAACCCAGAAAAACAAAGAAAAATGAAGAGAAGAAACGAAAAGTGACAGATATCACTTATACAAGAACAACAAAAGCAACAACAACAACAACAACTCTATTGTATACCCTGAAATGTTAGAAAGGCGTCTCCCATAGTCTTACCATCATAATCAACCGCTAGATAAACTCAGTTCTTTGCAGACTCTGTTGTGTTCTGTTGAATGAATCATTCAAGAACACCAAGTATTGGGCATGCTATTTGACCGTTATCTTCATCTTCATCTACACTGTTTTTCATCTTTGATATCAGCTTTTCCGATTCTTCAATCGTGCAATAATTCCTATTGGTTTTCTTCTTCTTCTTCTTCTTTTTGTTTGTTTTATTCTAATTCACGGATGTCTAGAAGTCAATGCATTTAGCAAATTGTCGATCACCCATGGTCTTCAGCGTGACCGGACTTCCTTCCATTATATTACACCTGTCTCAAATGTCGGGTAGCGTGACGGTATCGCACTACTCGCCTCTCATATGTTTGCGAATCTTTAATCAAAGGGGTCATTGACATAATTTACTCAACTCAACATTTCTTTATAAGTATTTTTGCAATTCGTAAACATTTAATACTCCAAATGTGATAACAAGAACTTATATATTTTACAATCACCACTCCCCATACCTGGCTCTTACGAGAGGTTCCTTCCACACACATTACTAATACATTCTATATTAACGATATACAACACTCAACTCACATGTTGATTTTCAAGAAAAAGAAAACTCTTTAACCAGGAATTATTACATTAGAACCTTAAAGATTATTCCAGTGAAGTTTCCGAGCTGAATTAAATTTTGAGCGGGTTTTTCTTGAAGTTCCCCTTAATATCTGACAAATTTGCAATTCAATTAACGTACTCTCTCTCTCTCTCTCTCTCTCTCTCTCTCTCTCTCTCTCTCTCTCTCTCTCTCTCTATTTCTGCCAAAAAATCATGAATTTTTAGTCGATCCATTGAAGTTAATAAACCACCTTGTCTAGATGATTGGAGCACATATCCCATGGATTGTAAAACTTGTTTGGCGGGGGTCTGTCAAGTGATCAAGCTGAGAATAATAAGTCCATAAATTAAGACGATCCATTCTTGTGTCCGATAGACACTCGTACAGAACATTTGTAATCTGTTTTAGGCTGGAAATACACTTACATATTCATGTTACTTACAATATGATTCTTATGTAAACGTATACATGTGTATATGTAAATAACACCGTTCATAATATCGTAAATAATATTTCCAATTATTATCATTTATTTTCATTTCCATATTTTAAATCAACTTATGATTTTAATTTTGTTTTGTTTTATCTATCTTCTGAAATAACTGTAACATGTATAATATATATCATTTCAACCATAATCAGTGATGACCACACGACCACATCAGCAGAGCTGTAATATCAATATCGTGTCTAAATAAATATTATTATTATTATTATTATTATTATTATTATTATAAGTTAGTAATTAACCTTGGCTCCATCAAAATTAACACTTATTCTTAATAACGAATTTAACTTTTTTCTCGTGTGTTATTCATTCCATAGTAAAATAGCATCATCCAGTTCCTAGCTCAAAGATAACTACAAGGAATTGCTTTACACTAGCAAGAATATCTGAAGGTATTTTTCTTGGTTTTGATAAAAATGCAAACTCGAATCAGCGAGAATGGAATTATTTTAGTGTGTGACAAGAATGATTAATAGTTATTCTAGAAGGATGGATTGGTATGGCTGGCAGCCAGCTCGTTATAATGATGATATAATGAAACTAAATGAATGAATGAATGAATAAGCGGTTAGAGTTGAAGTGATCCATAATTCCTGCCACATTTGATGCCGCTACCCAAAGGAAAGAACAAGAAAGAGAGAAATAAAACAGCAAGAAAGTATGAAGATAGAAGAAAGAATGGTGATACTCGAGAGTGAAAGAGTTGATAAAGAAATAAATAAATAGATGAATGTATGTATGTATGTATGAGAGTGAGGGATTCAATAAAATGAAATAAATCGATATGAGTAAATGAATGAATTCTTAATATATTATTTGAACGAATGAAATATGAATGCATGGATAGATGGATGGATGAATAGAGTGAACAATACATTAATTTATCAGGAATGAAGGAATAAATGATTGCAATAAAAGAAAGGCATGAAATAATCAAATGATTCATAAAATAACAATCCTACGAGCGAAAATAACCTGAAAACTCTGAACGTCTACGAAACATTTCAGCAGAAATTCAAAATCCTAACCCAGTTCAAAAACTTCTCATTATAAGTCAATTTACGAGTCATTGTTAACAACACAGCATCTCCCCGTTCCTACGGCAACGACGATTCTACAACAGAGACTCAGGTATAGCTTATAAAAACTATACCTCGAGTTAATTCATTAATTCATATTTGTTCCAGATGTCATCTTTCTCGTGGAATACTTATACAAGGAGAAAGCTTTGTCTAAGTAGGATAAATCTATCAAAAAAAAAAGACCATTGAAAACATTCAGAGAATCATGCTTGGAAAAGTGATCTCGTAAGACGAAAGGAAGAGCACAAATTCAACTCACTTTAGCCTCGATATTAATAAGTGAACAGCATCAACTAGAAATGGTATATTTAGGAGAACTTGCATAAACATGAACAAATGACGATATGATTCATGTTCATAAGTAATAAATATTTTTCTACTCGCGGTAAACGTGTCGAAGCGATCGGCATTTTTTAAAAACACCGCGCGTCGGTAAAAGAATTACCAGAAATCCGGCTTTTTTGGATTTTCAAGAGAATCTGGGAGCAAATGGTGAGTATGCTTACGCAATGCGATGGCCGCTTTCATGGTTTGACCAAATGTGCGCTCTTGAATCAAGTCAAATGTGACGACACACAATATATGTAAATACACCGAGCCCTGTTTTGCAGGTGCCTTCGGTCAGCAAGAAGCTAGCTAGGCAGATAATTAATTGTTCTTAGTCTGTTCCTGCCTGTATTAGCGCTTTGAATCAACAAAAAATCCCTTTGGGAGAGAATTACTCGTTTTTTTCGTAACCTCCCTTTACGGGGAGAGATCATCGCGATCATCGCAGCTCGATTTGGTGTCTACTGATCAAGCTCGTTCGATTGAGTCTGCGTTCAACATCCATAGTAAGTTAAGCTTCCACTACTAGCAATTTATATTCGTCTCTGGAATAATGTGGAATGAATTTCTATAATTCAATTACTTTGGTCAAGCGAATTCCAAGAAATACTCTTTCCCATTATACAGAATCCAAGCAGTCACATCTTAGTACGTTCATTTTTCTTCCTATTCAGTTTAGGCCTTGTGAAAATCTTTAAAGCTAAGGTGTAATCATTTATTGAGATCTTTTTTGGAATGACAATACGATCAAATGTTTTGATTCCAGTTCGGCGTCTTCCTTCGTTTAATATTTTCAAATATTTGATTATTTTTTACTACGAGGTTTACTGTCGTGTAGTATATTTTGTAACCAGTAACCTATAGTATAGACTACCTTTACTTTCAAACACACACTCTATAGCGTGCCTCAATCTAATTGAAATAAAATTCATTTTTTGACAGTCTCGCTGGTCAAGGATCCGAAGAACCGAGGCGACTCCATGGGAACGCTAAAAGAGACTTTGTTTCTAGCTACGCCGTAAGACTAGGATGGATTTTACAGCTAAGATCGGAGGGTTTTTTCGAAGTATTATCAACCCAGACGCTGAAGGAACGACTACATCGCAAGCCAACGCTGATCAGTGAGTAGGGAGTGACATTATGATGTATTCTATAAATGTATTTTATTTTCTATGATTTTTACTTTAATTCCTTGTTATTCTGTCTTGAACTGCTTTATTTTGGGTTCAATATCACAAAGAATAATACAAAAGACGTAGTTTTTCTTTGAATAACGACCTAAACAACTAAATCCTTAATGCAAACCTGAAAGAAGCTACAGAGCATTCGTTTGGCATCATATGAATTATTCATTTGACTTTTTTGTTCAAACCTATGCAATAAAGATCACAGAGAAACTTTTCAATAAGAATCTTTTGCATTTCGATCCAGCTGTTTTTTCTTTGCCTACTCGTTAAGTCAATTTTTCCATTTTACTCTTTAATTTGTCGTTCGTGAAACTAGATATTTTTCTAGGACTTTTATGTACTTTCGAAGCGAACGTCAGATTTATCTAAAATCTAATGTGGCGTTCACGTTTCAAGTCTTTAAGGTGTTAGAGCGGCCAGATGGAGAGTAAATTACGTATTCATAGTTTTGTATATCCTTGTAAGTGTAATTGAATAACCCGAGTATTCTTTTATATTATATATGTAAATCTCTTGGATCTTAGTTTTCGGGAATTTGCTCGCGAAAAAAGGACTAATTCTTGATGGGAATTAGAATAAATGAGATACGTTTTTGTTTCTAGTTTTGATCTTCGAAGACATGCTGGTGTCTTTAAGTGATTTAAATCTTTTTCGATCTTTTAAGCTTTATTTACGAAGAAAAAGTCTAGCGTTTGAAGTGTATAATGATATGAATAGTAAATAGTTATCGGCTGTGTTTTTGGTATCGTCTCACACAACGTTGTTTTTATCATAGTGTAACAACAACGTCAACAGACACAACTCCTCACTCCGAAACAGAACCAACCACAGATAGAGATGATTACTATGATGATCCACGAGATGCTAGTGACTTTGCCGGGGAGCTCGGCATCTCGAGGAACAGGCAGGGCACATTCCCAATTAGCAAACGAAACGAAATATCTTCAAAACTCCAAGTTCCCAGAAGTCCACAGCCGTTTCGAAGACGTTATACATTGGCTACTTCTGGAGCTAATTTAGGGGCTAGTAGCAGCTCTCTACCGAATGGACGGACTGCCTCACATAGGGCATCGACTAGAAGTGCAGGAGAGACGTATTCAGATGACGAAACCATCTTATCACGTGGGACGAGAAGGAACGAGCTACCAGGCGTTTCTTTCATGAGACACAGGAATCCTGAATCCCCCAGTAGATCGCAAACCCCTACACGACATTTTTCGAGTAGTAGTTCTGCTTCTGAGAGTATATCGGATAGTCATATACGAGGTGTGGGCAAGTTGAACATCATCCTTGACTTCACGTGCCACACCTCGAAGCTATCTGTCACGATATCAAAAATGGAATTCCCGCCATACCAACAGCGTGATCAGCAGTTGCTAGAGGTCAGCGTTATGCTGTTGCCTGGGAAACGACAGAGCTTCCGCGCAAGACCAAAGGATTTTAACGAACCCGTCGCTATTTATTTGTATCCACGAGACAAGATCAAGGAAATGTCTTTGAGATTTCGATTATACGAGCATGGTTCCATGGGTGCAAGGCACTTATTAGGTGAGGGAGTATTACGACTCAGGAGCATTAATCTTGATACTGAAATGGTCCCTACATCAGTGGATCTCCAGCCCCCTGGATCTTATGTCCCTGAAGGTGCCTCTGGAGCTATCATGTATGAAGGCGAGTTAGCTATATCAGAAGAAGACCGACCTGAAATCCTCATATCCCTTGAATATCGAAGACTAACAGGTAAACTGCTACTAGAGGTCATCAAGACTAGGAATCTTGGTATGTTGACGGATTCCAAGGCTAAAGAGATGTTTGTTAGTGTACGGCTTATTGGAAGCAATGGTGAGTTGATTAGTAAAGGTAGGACTACTCCTCGACGTCACATGGTGGATCCAGAATACAATGAAATGTTTTTATTCCATGTCCCTGAACAAGAGCTCAACTCTGTCACTGTTCTTATCACCGTCACTAGCGTTAGTAAGACTCTGGGACGAAAATTGAAAATCGGGCAATTGGCTCTGGGACAGAACTTCAGTAGTGAAGAGGAGTTGAAGCATTGGTATGAAATGACGAGAAGTAAAGAAAAGTCCATTGTGCGATGGCATAGGATTAATGAAATTACATAAATGAATATATATTAAATATATATTAAATATAGGTAGATATAAACAAATTGAAACCAGGTAAGATGGTTACGCGACGAGGCCGGAGAACCAGATTACACCGGCGAAGAATAAAATGTACATTTGCAGTGATAAATATTGGACAGAAAAGACGAACAGAGGAATCAACCCTGAGACTAGCTGTATTAATAATAACCTAATAGTTAATGGAAATACAAATATATAATACAATAACACAAAGTCTCGAGGCAAAGGTGTAGTTCAGAAACTATGCTAATAACGTGTAGGATAAATTAATGGTAAAATTGCTTAAATTGGTGTAAGAATTCAATTGTGAATGCCTTTCTAATGTGTGGTGAGATATAGCATCCTTTTCTAGGCGGTTTTTAACTTGTCGGTAAGTATATTGCACAAAGATGCATGAATGAAAATTCTAGCGTCATGGTGTCTATTAAGATGCGTTAAGTGCTTCGATAATGTCCTGCTAAACTACATCGGATGAAGGCGCCACTTAATACTGACCATAAAATCAATAAATGTAAAAAGAAACGACCTTGAGTGCAGGTCATAATGTACGTATTCTATGTTGTTTGTATTCTATTGCTCTCGTCAGACAACGCCCATGAAACAAGACTTTACTAGCGAAGAATTTCTTGTAGTTAAGGCATGCATTTTGTCTGGCTTGAGAGAAAGAGATAGATAGAGAGAGAGAGAGAGAGAGAGAGCTATAGAGAGAGAAAAAAGGCATGGATGGGGGGTTGGGGAGCGAGAGAGGAGTTGTCATTATTTTAAATTTACAATATTGAGATGATTTGTAGCGAGAAAAATATCGTTCCCATCTAGAGGTAAATTGTTCCCATCTAGATTGTAAATTGTCTTCACTGAACAAGAGCGTGTGATACATAAAGGTAAGTTGTTTTCATGAAATGCCGAACACAATTACCGCAAACGTCCTTGCTCGCTAACATAAACGTACGGCACGGCTAACTCACAGGGCACGGCTAACTCACAGATAGAACCATAGAACAACCTCTGGGCTAATCTAAGTCAGGGTACGGCTAACTCACTGATAGAACCCTGTAACAACCTCTGGGCTGATCTAAGTCAACGCATGGCTAACTCACTGATAGAACCATGAAACAACCTCTGGGCTGATCTAAGTCAACGCATGGCTAACTCACTGATAGAACCCTGAAACAACCTCTTGGCTGATCTAAGTCAAGGCATGGCTAACTCACTGATAGAACCATGAAACAACCTCTGTGCTGATCAAAGTCAGTGCAAAAAAAAAAAAAAACTCTTAGCTTATCCAACTCAAGGATCGAGCTCTAAAACCATCTTTGGGCTGATCGATTTGGAATTAGGGTTAAAATGACCTATTTTACATCCTTCATCAATAATGCAAATTTTTAGTAAAGGTGTGAAAATGACCCAAAATCGATCAAAACCATGGGCTATAGTCCATGCTTTTTGGCCAAAAATGGCCAAAAATGACTTTATTTTGATTCTTCATGAATAATGCAAATTTTAGTAAAGGTGTGAAAATGACCCAAAATCGATCAAAACCATGGGCTATAGTCCATGCTTTTTCGCTAAAAATTGACCAAAATGACCTATTTTACATCCTTCATGAATAATGCAAATTTTTAGTAAAGGTGTGAAAATGACCCAAAATCGATCAAAACCATGGGCTATAGTCCATGCTTTTTGCCCAAAAATGGCCAAAAATGACCTATTTTTCATTCTTTATCAAAAGATATATATTTTATCAAAATGTGTGAAAATGGCCCAAAATCCATCAAAACCATGGGCTATAGTCCATGCTTTTTGCCTAAATATAGCCCAAAACGACCTATTTTTCATCCTTCATGAATAATGGAAATTTTTAGTAAAGGTGTGAAAATGAGCCAAAATCGATCAAAACCATGGGCTATAGTCTATGCTTTTTAGCCAAAAATACCTCAAAATGACCTATTTTTCATCCTTTATGAATAATGCAAATTTTTAGTAAAGGTGTGAAAATGACCCAAAATCGATCAAAACCATGGGCTATAGTCCATGCTTTTTGCCCAAAAATGGACCAAAATGACCTATTCTTAATCCTTTATAAAAAATCTATATTTTAACAAAAGATATGAAAATGACCCAAAATCGATCAAAACCATAGGCTATAGTCCATGCTTTTTGATCAAAAATGGACCAAAATGACCTATTCTTAATCCTTTATAAAAAATCTATATTTTAACAAAAGGCGTGAAAATGACCCAAAATCGATCAAAACCATGGGCTATAGTCCATGCTTTTTGCCCAAAAATGGACCAAAATGACCTATTCTTAATCCTCTATAAAAAATCTATATTTTAGCAAAAGATATGAAAATGACCAAAAATCCATCAAAACCATGGGCTATAGTCCATGCTTTTTGATCAAAAATGGACCAAAATAACCTATTTTTCATTTTTCATAAAAAATCTATATTTTAACAAAAGGTGTGAAAATGACCCAAAATCGATCAAAACCATAGGCTATAGTCCATGCTTTTTGCCCAAAAATGGACCAAAATGACCTATTCTTAATCCTTTATAAAAAATCTATATTTTAACAAAAGATATGAAAATGACCCAAAATCGATCAAAACCATGGGCTATAGTACATGCTTTTTGCCCAAAAATGGACCAAAATGACCTATTCTTAATCCTTTATAAAAAATCTATATTTTAACAAAAGATATGAAAATGACCAAAAATCCATCAAAACCATGGGCTATAGTCCATGCTTTTTGACCAAAAATGGACCAAAATGACCTATTCTTAATCCTTTATAAAAAATCTATATTTCAACAAAAGATATGAAAATGATCCAAAATCGATCAAAACCATGGGCTATAGTCCATGCTTTTTGCCCAAAAATGGACCAAAATGACCTATTTTTCATCCTTCATAAATAATGGAAATTTTTAGTAAAGGTGTGAAATTGACCCAAAATCGATCAAAACCATGGGCTATAGTCCATGCTTTTTGGCCAAAAATGGACCAAAATAACCTATTTCTAATCCTTCATGAAAAATGGAAATTTTTAGTAAAGGTGTGAAAATGACCCAAAATCGATCAAAATCATGGGCTATAGTCTATGCTTTTAGCCCAGAAATAGACCAAAATGACCTTATTTTAATGCTTCCTCAAAAGATATATATTTTATCAAAAGGTGCGAAAATGGCCCAAAATCCATCAAAACCATAAGCTATAGTCCATGCTTTTTGATCAAAAATGGCCCAAAATAACCTATTATTTATTTTTCATAAAAAATCTATATTTTAACAAAAGGTGTGAAAATGAGCCAAAATCGATCAAAACCATGGGCTATAGTCCATGCTTTTTGATCAAAAATGGCCCAAAATGACCTTTTATTCATTTTCCATAAAAAATCTATATTTTAACAAAAGGTGTGAAAATGACCCAAAATCCATCAAAACCATGGGCTATAGTCCATGCTTTTTGACCAAAAATAGCCCAAAATGACCTATTTTTCATCCTTCATGAATAATGGAAATTTTTAGTAAAGGTGTGAAAATGAGCCCAAATCGATCAAAACCATGGGCTATTAGTTTAGTTTTAGTTTTAGTTTATTTACATTATTAGCGTCTATATATCTGTTACAAATATTTAAGACTTAATGCTAATAACTATTAATACATTACAATCACACAAATATAAATTTACAATACATTTACAATATTTCATAAGTTATATCAAATTATTAGAAAAAGAAGAAAATGTAATATGTGCAGATGAGGAATACTTAGGCACATCTTAATATAACGGTGGTTCTATTCTTTATATTAACTAGATATTCATTGAAATACTGTTATTTCTTTTGCTGAAACAATCATATATATATATTGCTACTATTTTTTGTATTGATTTCTTTGGATTTATAATAAAAGCAAATTTTTCTTCGTTTTTTAACCAATTTTCTATTCGTAATTGTGTTATATTTTCAATCTTATCAACAAGATATTTTCTTTCATTATAGTAATTTGGGCATGTTAGTAGGAAGTGTAATTCACTCTCTACTTCAATTTGGCATATCTGACACACTCTTTCTTCTGGTTTGGTATATGGTCTTGTATATCTACCTATTTCAATTTGTAAACAATGATCACTTATTCTTAGTTTGGTCAGACTTATTCTGTGTTTAATATTAGTTACCTCTCTTAAGTATTCCTCTCGCTTATAATCTATTTTAAATGTTCTATATGTTCTTAATTTATTTTTCTGTGAATCTTTTCTTCCCGAATCGTTATGTATGTCTGCAAGCCAAATTTGAAATTCTTGATCTTCAATTCTTTGTCTAATGCTTTTCATCAGCTTAGTTAATTGGTAGTCAGTCATTCTTTCACTTGTATTTTGCTGCCATAAATAGCTTAGACCTAACTTATCAAGGGCTAATTTTATTTTCTCTGTCCATCTCGAATTGTTCGAACTCTGTAAGAAACTATCAGCTATTGTCTGATCTGAGAGTTTTGATTTATCAGTATCAGCACGATTCATGTATTTTATCCAAAATTTGATTGCCCTTAATTTTGCGTAAACTCTTATTGGGAAGAGCCCTAATTCTGCTCGGCATGCGTTATTAGACGCTTTTTTACTTACTCCTAAAAGCATTTTACCAAATTTTATTTGCACTTTTTCTAGTGGATTTATATTTAAATTTTTCTTTGTTTCCACACCCCAGACCTCGCTACCATATAACAAGATTGGCTTGATTAAGCTATTGAAAAGTCGTATTGTGAGATCTATATCTGTTCTGAAGTGATCGCCCATATCCTTACGGAGCTTAAACAAGGCTTTGAGAGCTATTTTCTTAAGTTCTTCTTGAGCGATGGAAAACGTACCTATAGAGGAGAATAACAAACCAAGATATTTATATGTTTTCACGTTTTCAAGTCTTTTGCTATTGAAGTAGAATTTATACTTATTCATCCGTTTGCCATTATTATTGAAGACGATAATTTTTGTTTTATCAAGATTTACAGCTGTTTGCGAAATATTACAGAAGTGTTTCAATTTCTTTAATTGGTGTTGAAGCCCTTTTTGCGTTGTTGATAGCAGAACTAGATCGTCTGCATAAAGAAGACATTTAACTAATGAGTTATTAACTTCAGTAAGATCTGACTCTTCGTCGTCAAATACTTCTGGTAGATCATGCAAAAATATGTTAAATAAGGTAGGGGATAACATACAACCTTGTTTTACCCCAGTGTAGCATTTAAAGGTATGCGTTATTTTATCTTCTACTTTCACAGCTGATTCATCATTTGTATACATAGAAACAAGGACCGAGAAGAAACTTCCTTTTACCTCAACTTTACTTATTTTTTCGAATAGAATTTTTCTTGAAATGGAGTCAAATGCTTTTTTGAAATCTACGAAGCACGAGAACAGTAATCTACTTCCTTTTTTTCTGGTTTTGACATATTTATCGATCATTGATTTGAGGACTAATATGTTATCAACTGTACTGTGGTTTTTTCTAAAACCTGCCTGCTCAGTTGTAAGAATATTATTAGTTTCAAGGTAATCTACCAATCTTTTATTAAGTATCTGCGTAAAAAGTTTTCCAAGAGATGATAAGAGGGTTATCCCTCTATAATTTTCTGCCAAACCTGCGTCACCTTTTTTATATATTGGTATAATGAGACCATAGCTCCATTCCTTCGGAAAGACGCCTGAGTGAAGAACTGCGTTAAACAGTTTTTCTAGTGGTTTAAGTAACTGTTCTTTTCCGGCTTTCAATAATTCATTTAATATATTATCTCTACCTGGGGACTTATTATTCTTTAAAGAAGAAATAGCATTGGCTATTTCATCTTGACTTATGTTAGAATTGAGATCAGTGTTATCCTCTTCGTCTATATTTTCAGATACTGAATCAGTAAGCAAATCATTTTTATTTGAATTTTGTTCCTTGAACATATTGTAAAATTGATCAATCTTTACCTCTTTTCGTTTCGATTGAAGTTTTGCACCTTTTAAATTAAAAGCTGTTTTTAATTGCTTCCATACTTTTTTGGGGTCCTTAAAGTCTAATTCTTTAATTTTCGCTTCGTAATATGCACGCTTTTTATTTCTGCATATTTTTCTAAAATTCTTTTTCCTTGTTCTTAAATTTCTTCGTAAGTTTTGGTTGTTTGGATCGTTACAAATGGATCTACCGATTCGTAATAAAGATTTCTTTTCAGTTTGACATTCTTTGTCAAACCAAGGGTTTACCTTCCTTGATTCTTCAATAGTTTTGGAATATCGAAAACCTGCTTTAATACTTAGTTCCTGAATAACATTGGTAAATTTTTTCACACGTGAATTTATATTTGTTTCATCTATGATATCCTCTGAGAAAATATTCTCCAGCTTTGCAGCATAGTCTTGTTTAAGTAATTGAGGAATTTTTGATGTTGCTTGATCATTTGAGGTTAATTTCTGGTGTGTACCTGAAATACAATCTATGTTATGTGCTTCAGGTTGGGTATCTCTGGGTCGCCTAATATTTATGTTATATGATAGTTGGCAGTGGTCTGAAAGGTGTGGTTTAAGATCATGTACTTTAAAATAACGAATGCCTTGTAATAAATTTTGACTGGCAATGACATAATCAACGAGGCTACTGCCATTGTATTGATAACAGGTTCGCTTTCCTCTGCTATCTCCAGTTGTTCGACCATTTAGTATTCTAAAGTTATTTTCGGTACAGAATTCTATCAAAGATGTACCTCTAGAATCCGTGACACTGTTATCTGAAGATTGTCTCACGTTTGAAATGTCAGATACATAATCCTCGGGCTATAGTCCATGCTTTTTGTCTAAAAATGGCCCAAAATGACCTATTTTTCATCCTTCATGAATAATGCAAATTTTTAGTAAAGGTGTGAAAATGACCCAAAATCGATCAAAACCATGGGCTATAGTCCATGCTTTTTGGCCAGAAATGGACCAAAATGACCTATTTTTCATCCTTCATGAATAATGCAGATTTTTAGTAAAGATGTAAAAATGACCCAAAATCGATCAAAACCATGGGCTATAGTCCATGCTTTTTGGCCAAAAATGGCCCAAAATGACCTATTTTTCATCCTTCATGAATAATGCAAATTTTTAGTAAAGGTGTGAAAATGACCCAAAATCGATCAAAACCATGGGCTATAGTCCATGCTTTTTGACCAAAAATGGCCCAAAAAGGCCTATTCTTCATCCTTCATAAAAAATCTATATTTTAAAAAAAGATATGAAAATGACCAAAAATCCATCAAAACCATGGGCTATAGTCCATGCTTTATGACCAAAAATGTACCAAAATGACCTATTTTACATCCTTCATGAATAATGCAAATTTTTAGTAAAGGTGTGAAAATGACCCAAAATCGATCAAAACCATGGGCTATAGTCCATGCTTTTTGGCTAAAAATGTACCAAAATGACCTATTTTACATCCTTCATGTATAATGCAAATTTTTAGTAAAGGTGTGAAAATGACGCAAAATCGATCAAAACCATGGGCTATAGTCCATGCTTTTTGTCTAAAAATTGACCAAAATGACCTAATTTACATCCTTCATGAATAATGCAAATTTCTAGTAAAGATGTGAAAATGACCCAAAATCGATCAAAACCATGGGCTATAGTCCATGCTTTTTGGCCAGAAATGGCTGAAAATAACCTATTTTACATCCTTCATGAATAATGGAAATTATTTGTAAAGGTGTGAAAATGACCCAAAATCGATCAAAACCATGGGCTATAGTCCATGCTTTTTGGCCAAAAATGGCCCAAAATGACCTATTTTTCATCCTTCATGAATAATGGAAATTTTTAGTAAAGGTGTGAAAATGACCCAAAATCGATCAAAACCATGGGCTATAGTCCATGCTTTTTGACCAAAAATGGCCCAAAAAGGCCTATTCTTCATCCTTCATAAAAAATCTATATTTTAAAAAAAGATATGAAAATGACCAAAAATCCATCAAAACCATGGGCTATAGTCCATGCTTTATGACCAAAAATGTACCAAAATGACCTATTTTACATCCTTCATGAATAATGCAAATTTTTAGTAAAGGTGTGAAAATGACCCAAAATCGATCAAAACCATGGGCTATAGTCCATGCTTTTTGGCTAAAAATGTACCAAAATGACCTATTTTACATCCTTCATGTATAATGCAAATTTTTAGTAAAGGTGTGAAAATGACGCAAAATCGATAAAAACCATGGGCTATAGTCCATGCTTTTTGTCTAAAAATAGACCAAAATGACCTAATTTACATCCTTCATTAATAATGTAAATTTTTATTAAAGATTTGAAAATGACCAAAAATCGATCAAAACCATGGGCTATAGTCCATGCTTTTTGCCCAAAAATGGCCAAAAATGACCTATTTTTCATTCTTTATCAAAAGATATATATTTTATCAAAATGTGTGAAAATGGCCCAAAATCCATCAAAACCATGGGCTATAGTCCATGCTTTTTGGCCAAAAATGTACCAAAATGACCTATTTTTCATCCTTCATAAATAATGCATATTTTTAGTAAAGATGTGAAAATGACCCAAAATCGATCAAAACCATGGGCTATAGTCCATGCTTTTTGTCTAAAAATTGACCAAAATGACCTATTTTACATCCTTCATGAATAATGGAAATTTTTAGTAAAGGTGTGAAAATGACCCAAAATCGATCAAAACCATGGGCTATAGTCCATGCTTTTTGACCAAAAATGGCCCAAAAAGGCCTATTCTTCATCCTTCATAAAAAATCTATATTTTAACAAAAGATATGAAAATGACCAAAAATCCATCAAAACCATGGGCTATAGTCCATGCTTTATGACCAAAAATGTACCAAAATGACCTATTTTACATCCTTCATGAATAATGCAAATTTTTAGTAAAGGTGTGAAAATGACCCAAAATCGATCAAAACCATGGGCTATAGTCCATGCTTTTTGGCTAAAAATGTACCAAAATGACCTATTTTACATCCTTCATGTATAATGCAAATTTTTAGTAAAGGTGTGAAAATGACGCAAAATCGATCAAAACCATGGGCTATAGTCCCTGCTTTTTGTCTAAAAATAGACCAAAATGACCTAATTTACATCCTTCATGAATAATGCAAATTTCTAGTAAAGATGTGAAAATGACCCAAAATCGATCAAAACCATGGGCTATAGTCCATGCTTTTTGCCCAAAAATGGCCAAAAATGACCTATTTTTCATTCTTTATCAAAAGATATATATTTTATCAAAATGTGTGAAAATGGCCCAAAATCCATCAAAACCATGGGCTATAGTCCATGCTTTTTGGCCAGAAATGTACCAAAATGACCTATTTTTCATCCTTCATAAATAATGCAGATTTTTAGTAAAGATGTGAAAATGACCCAAAATCGATCAAAACCATGGGCTATAGTCCATGCTTTTTGTCTAAAAATTGACCAAAATGACCTATTTTACATCCTTCATGAATAATGGAAATTTTTAGTAAAGGTGTGAAAATGACCCAAAATCGATCAAAACCATGGGCTATAGTCCATGCTTTTTGACCAAAAATGGCCCAAAAAGGCCTATTCTTCATCCTTCATAAAAAATCTATATTTTAACAAAAGATATGAAAATGACCAAAAATCCATCAAAACCATGGGCTATAGTCCATGCTTTATGACCAAAAATGTACCAAAATGACCTATTTTACATCCTTCATGAATAATGCAAATTTTTAGTAAAGGTGTGAAAATGACCCAAAATCGATCAAAACCATGGGCTATAGTCCATGCTTTTTGGCTAAAAATGTACCAAAATGACCTATTTTACATCCTTCATGTATAATGGAAATTTTTAGTAAAGGTGTGAAAATGACGCAAAATCGATCAAAACCATGGGCTATAGTCCATGCTTTTTGTCTAAAAATTGACCAAAATGACCTAATTTACATCCTTCATGAATAATGCAAATTTATAGTAAAGATGTGAAAATGACCCAAAATCGATCAAAACCATGGGCTATAGTCCATGCTTTTTGCCCAAAAATGGCCAAAAATGACCTATTTTTCATTCTTTATCAAAAGATATATATTTTATCAAAATGTGTGAAAATGGCCCAAAATCCATCAAAACCATGGGCTATAGTCCATGCTTTTTGGCCAGAAATGGACCAAAATGACCTATTTTTCATCCTTCATGAATATTGCAGATTTTTAGTAAAGATGTGAAAATGACCCAAAATCGATCAAAACCATGGGCTATAGTCCATGCTTTTTGTCTAAAAATTGACCAAAATGACCTATTTTTCATACTTCATGAATAATGGAAATTTTTAGTAAAGATGTAAAAATGACCCAAAATCGATCAAAACCATGGGCTATAGTCCATGCTTTTTGACCAAAAATGTCCCAAAAAGGCCTATTCTTCATCCTTCATAAAAAATCTATATTTTAACAAAAGATATGAAAATGACCAAAAATCCATCAAAACCATGGGCTATAGTCCATGCTTTATGACCAAAAATGTACCAAAATGACCTATTTTACATCCTTCATGAATAATGCAAATTTCTAGTAAAGATGTGAAAATGACCCAAAATCGATCAAAACCATGGGCTATAGTCCATGCTTTTTGCCCAAAAATGGCCAAAAATGACCTATTTTTCATTCTTTATCAAAAGATATATATTTTATCAAAATTTGTGAAAATGCCCCAAAATCCATCAAAACCATGGGCTATAGTCCATGCTTTTTGGCCAGAAATGTACCAAAATGACCTATTTTTCATTCTTCATAAATAATGCAGATTTTTAGTAAAGATGTGAAAATGACCCAAAATCGATCAAAACCATGGGCTATAGTCCATGCTTTTTGTCTAAAAATTGACCAAAATGACCTATTTTACATCCTTCATGAATAATGGAAATTTTTAGTAAAGGTGTGAAAATGACCCAAAATCGATCAAAACCATGGGCTATAGTCCATGCTTTTTGTCTAAAAATTGACCAAAATGACCTATTTTACATCCTTCATGAATAATGGAAATTTTTAGTAAAGGTGTGAAAATGACCCAAAATCGATCAAAACCATGGGCTATAGTCCATGCTTTTTGACCAAAAATGGCCCAAAAAGGCCTATTCTTCATCCTTCATAAAAAATCTATATTTTAACAAAAGATATGAAAATGACCAAAAATCCATCAAAACCATGGGCTATAGTCCATGCTTTATGACCAAAAATGTACCAAAATGACCTATTTTACATCCTTCATGAATAATGCAAATTTTTAGTAAAGGTGTGAAAATGACCCAAAATCGATCAAAACCATGGGCTATAGTCCATGCTTTTTGGCTAAAAATGTACCAAAATGACCTATTTTACATCCTTCATGTATAATGGAAATTTTTAGTAAAGGTGTGAAAATGACGCAAAATCGATCAAAACCATGGGCTATAGTCCATGCTTTTTGTCTAAAAATTGACCAAAATGACCTAATTTACATCCTTCATGAATAATGCAAATTTCTAGTAAAGATGTGAAAATGACCCAAAATCGATCAAAACCATGGGCTATAGTCCATGCTTTTTGCCCAAAAATGGCCAAAAATGACCTATTTTTCATTCTTTATCAAAAGATATATATTTTATCAAAATGTGTGAAAATGGCCCAAAATCCATCAAAACCATGGGCTATAGTCCATGCTTTTTGGCCAGAAATGGACCAAAATGACCTATTTTTCATCCTTCATGAATATTGCAGATTTTTAGTAAAGATGTGAAAATGACCCAAAATCGATCAAAACCATGGGCTATAGTCCATGCTTTTTGTCTAAAAATTGACCAAAATGACCTATTTTTCATCCTTCATGAATAATGGAAATTTTTAGTAAAGATGTAAAAATGACCCAAAATCGATCAAAACCATGGGCTATAGTCCATGCTTTTTGACCAAAAATGGCCCAAAAAGGCCTATTCTTCATCCTTCATAAAAAATCTATATTTTAACAAAAGATATGAAAATGACCAAAAATCCATCAAAACCATGGGCTATAGTCCATGCTTTATGACCAAAAATGTACCAAAATGACCTATTTTACATCCTTCATGAATAATGCAAATTTCTAGTAAAGATGTGAAAATGACCCAAAATCGATCAAAACCATGGGCTATAGTCCATGCTTTTTGCCCAAAAATGGCCAAAAATGACCTATTTTTCATTCTTTATCAAAAGATATATATTTTATCAAAATGTGTGAAAATGACCCAAAATCCATCAAAACCATGGGCTATAGTCCATGCTTTTTGGCCAGAAATGTACCAAAATGACCTATTTTCATTCCTTCATAAATAATGCAGATTTTTAGTAAAGATGTGAAAATGACCCAAAATCGATCAAAACCATGGGCTATAGTCCATGCTTTTTGTCTAAAAATTGACCAAAATGACCTATTTTTCATCCTTCATGAATAATGGAAATTTTTAGTAAAGGTGTGAAAATGACCCAAAATCGATCAAAACCATGGGCTATAGTCCATGCTTTTTGACCAAAAATGGCCCAAAAAGGCCTATTCTTCATCCTTCATAAAAAATCTATATTTTAACAAAAGATATGAAAATGACCAAAAATCCATCAAAACCATGGGCTATAGTCCATGCTTTATGACCAAAAATGTACCAAAATGACCTATTTTACATCCTTCATGAATAATGAGAATTTTTAGTAAAGGTGTGAAAATGACCCAAAATCGATCAAAACCATGGGCTATAGTCCATGCTTTTTGGCTAAAAATGACCAAAATGACCTATTTTTCATCCTTCATGAATAATGGAAATTTTTAGTAAAGGTGTGAAAATGACCCAAAATCGATCAAAACCATGGGCTATAGTCCATGCTTTTTGACCAAAAATGGCCCAAAAAGGCCTATTCTTCATCCTTCATAAAAAATCTATATTTTAACAAAAGATATGAAAATGACCAAAAATCCATCAAAACCATGGGCTATAGTCCATGCTTTATGACCAAAAATGTACCAAAATGACCTATTTTACATCCTTCATGAATAATGAGAATTTTAGTATAGGTGTGAAAATGACCCAAAATCGATCAAAACCATGGGCTATAGTCCATGCTTTTTGCCCAAAAATGGCCAAAAATGACCTATTTTTCATTCTTTATCAAAAGATATATATTTTATCAAAATGTGTGAAAATGGCCCAAAATCCATCAAAACCATGGGCTATAGTCCATGCTTTTTGGCCAGAAATGTACCAAAATGACCTATTTTTCATCCTTCATGAATATTGCAGATTTTTAGTAAAGATGTGAAAATGACCCAAAATCGATCAAAACCATGGGCTATAGTCCATGCTTTTTGTCTAAAAATTGACCAAAATGACCTATTCTTAATCCTTTATAAAAAATCTATATTTCAACAAAAGATATGAAAATGATCCAAAATCGATCAAAACCATGGGCTATAGTCCATGCTTTATGACCAAAAATGTACCAAAATGACCTATTTTACATCCTTCATGAATAATGCAAATTTTTAGTAAAGGTGTGAAAATGACCCAAAATCGATCAAAACCATGGGCTATAGTCCATGCTTTTTGGCAAAAAATGTACCAAAATGACCTATTTTACATCCTTCATGAATAATGCAAATTTTTAGTAAAGGTGTGAAAATGACCCAAAATCGATCAAAACCATGGGCTATAGTCCATGCTTTTTGGCCAAAAATGGCCAAAAATGACCTATTCTTCATCCTTCATAAAAAATCTATATTTTAACAAAAGATATGAAAATGACCAAAAATCCATCAAAACCATGGGCTATAGTCCATGCTTTATGACCAAAAATGTACCAAAATGACCTATTTTAAATCCTTCATGAATAATGCAAATTTTTAGTAAAGGTGTGAAAATGACCCAAAATCGATCAAAACCATGGGCTATAGTCCATGCTTTTTGGCTAAAAATGTACCAAAATGACCTATTTTACATCCTTCATGAATAATGCAAATTTTTAGTAAAGGTGTGAAAATGACGCAAAATCGATCAAAACCATGGGCTATAGTCCATGCTTTTTGTCTAAAAATTGACCAAAATGACCTATTTTACATCCTTCATGAATAATGCAAATTTTTAGTAATAATGTGAAAATGACCCAAAATCGATCAAAACCATGGGCTATAGCCCATGCTTTTTGCGCAAATATGGCCAAAAATTACCTACTTTTCATCCTTCATAAAAAATCTATGTTTTAACAAAAGGTGTGAAAATGACCCAAAATCGATCAAAACCATGGGCTATAGTCCATGCTTTTTGGCCAAAAATGGCTGAAAATAACCTATTTTACATCCTTCATGAATAATGGAAATTATTTGTAAAGGTGTGAAAATGAGCCCAAATCGATCAAAACCATGGGCTATAGTCCATGCTTTTTGTCTAAAAATGGCCCAAAATGACCTATTTTTCATCCTTCATGAAAAATGCAAATTTTTAGTAAAGGTGTGAAAATGACCCAAAATCGATCAAAACCATGGGCTATAGTCCATGCCTTTTTACCAAAAATGGCCAAAAATGACCTATTCTTCATCCTTCATAAAAAATCTATATTTTAACAAAAGATATGAAAATGACCAAAAATCCATCAAAACCATGGGCTATAGTCCATGCTTTATGACCAAAAATGTACCAAAATGACCTATTTTACATCCTTCATGAATAATGCAATTTCTTAGTAAAGGTGTGAAAATGACCCAAAATCGATCAAAACCATGGGGTATAGTCCATGCTTTTAGGCTAAAAATGTACCAAAATGACCTATTTTACATCCTTCATGAATAATGCAAATTTTTAGTAAAGGTGTGAAAATGACCCAAAATCGATCAAAACCATGGGCTATAGTCCATGCTTTTTGTCTAAAAATTGACAAAAATGACCTAATTTACATCCTTCATGAATAATGCAAATTTTTAGTAAAGATGTGAAAATGACCCAAAATCGATCAAAACCATGGGCTATAGTCCATGCTTTTTGATCAAAAATGGCCCAAAATAACCTATTTTTAATTTTTCATAAAAAATATCTATTTTAACAAAAGGTGTGAAAATGACCCAAAATCGATCAAAACCATGGGCTATAGTCCATGCTTTTTGACCAAAAATGGACCAAAAAGGCCTATTCTTCATCCTTCATAAAAAATCTATATTTTAACAAAAGATATGAAAATGACCAAAAATCCATCAAAACCGTGGGCTATAGTCCATGCTTTATGACCAAAAATGTACCAAAATGACCTATTTTACATCCTTCATGAATAATGCAAATTTTTAGTAAAGGTGTGAAAATGACCCAAAATCGATCAAAACCATGGGCTATAGTCCATGCTTTTTGGCTAAAAATTGACCAAAATGACCCATTTTACATCCTTCATGAATAATGCAAATTTTTAGTAAAGATGTGAAAATGACCCAAAATCGATCAAAACCATGGGCTATAGTCCATGCTTTTTGGCTAAAAATGGCCCAAAATGACCTATTCTTAATCCTTCATAAAAAATCTATATTTCAACAAAAGATATGAAAATGATCCAAAATCGATCAAAACCATAGGCTATAGTCCATGCTTTTTGGCCAAAAATGGCCAAAAATGACCTAGTTTTCATCCTTCATAAAAATTCTGTTTTAACAAAAGGTTTGAAATGACCCAAAATCGATCAAAACCATGGGCTATAGTCTATGCTTCTTGATGAAAAATGCCCCAAAATAACTTATTTTTCATTTTTCATAAAAAATTTATATTTTAACAAAAGGTGTGAAAATGGCCCAAAATCGATCAAAACCATGGGCTATAGTCCATGCTTTTTGCCCAAATATGGCCAAAAATGACCTAGTTTTCATCCTTCATAAAAATTCTGTTTTAACAAAAGGTGTGAAAATGACCCAAAATTGATCAAAACCATGGGCTATAGTCCATGCTTTTTGATAAAAAATGCCCCAAAATAACTTATTTTTCATTTTTCATAAAAAATCTATATTTTAATTAAAAGATGTGAAAATGACCCAAAATCGTTCAAAACCATGGGCTATAGTCCATGCTTTTTGGCCAAAAATGACCCAAAATGACCTATTATTCATTCTTCATGAAAAATGAAACTTTTTAGTAAAGGTGTGAAAATGACCCAAAATCGATCAAAACCATGGGCTATAGTCCATGCTTTTTAGCCAAAAATGGACCAAAATGACCTATTCTTAATCCTTTATAAAAAATCTATATTTTAACAAAAGATATGAAAATGATCCAAAATCGATCAAAACCATGGGCTATAGTCCATGCTTTTTGCCCAAATATGGCCAAAAATGACCTAGTTTTCATCCTTCATAAAAATTCTGTTTTAACAAAAGGTGTGAAAATGACCCAAAATTGATCAAAACCATGGGCTATAGTCCATGCTTTTTGATAAAAAATGCCCCAAAATAACTTATTTTTCATTTTTCATAAAAAATCTATATTTTAATTAAAAGATGTGAAAATGACCCAAAATCGTTCAAAACCATGGGCTATAGTCCATGCTTTTTGGCCAAAAATGACCCAAAATGACCTATTATTCATTCTTCATGAAAAATGCAACTTTTTAGTAAAGGTGTGAAAATGACCCAAAATCGATCAAAACCATGGGCTATAGTCTATGCTTTTTGCCAAAAAATGGACCAAAACGAACTATTTTTCATCCTTCATGAAAAATGCAAATTTTTAGTAAAGGTGTGAAAATGACCCAAAATCGATCAAAACCATGGGCTATAGTCCATGCATTTTGGCCAAAAATGGCCAAAAATGACCTATTCTTCATCTTTAATAAAAAATCTATATTTTAACAAAAGATGTGAAAATGACCCAAAATCGATCAAAACCATGGGCTATAGTCCATGCTTTTTGGCCAAAAATGGCCAAAAATGACCTATTCTTCATCCTTCATAAAAAATCTATATTTTAACAAAAGATGTGAAAATGACCCAAAATCGATCAAAACCATGGGCTATAGTCCATGCTTTTTGTCTAAAAATGGCCCAAAATGACCTATTTTTCATTCTTCATGAATAATGCAAATTTTTAGTAAAGGTGTGAAAATGACCCAAAATCGATCAAAACCATGGGCTATAGTCCATGCTTTTTGTCTAAAAACGGCTCAAAATGACCTATTTTTCATCTTTCATGAATAATGGAAATTTTTAGTAAAGCTGTGAAAATGACCCAAAATCGATCTAAACCATGGGCTATAGCTCATGCGTTTTGGCCAAAAATGGACCAAAATGACCTATTTTTCATCCTTCATGAATAATGCAAATTTTTAGTAAAGGTGTGAAAATGACCCAAAATCGATCAAAACCATGGGCTATAGTCCATGCTTTTTAGCCAAAAATGACCCAAAATGACCTATTATTCATTCTTCATGAAAAATGCAAATTTTTAGTGAAGGTGTGAAAATGACCCAAAATTGATCAAAACCATGGGCTATAGTCCATGCTTTTTGGCTAAAAATGGCCCAAAATGACCTATTCTTAATCCTTTATAAAAAATCTATATTTCAACAAAAGATATGAAAATGATCCAAAATCGATCAAAACCATAGGCTATAGTCCATGCTTTTTGGCCAAAAATGGCAAAAAATGACCTAGTTTTCATCCTTCATAAAAATTCTGTTTTAACAAAAGGTGTGAAAATGACCCAAAATCGATCAAAACCATGGGCTATAGTCTATGCTTCTTGATGAAAAATGCCCCAAAATAACTTATTTTTCATTTTTCATAAAAAATTTATATTTTAACAAAAGGTTTGTAAATGGCCCAAAATCGATCAAAACCATGGGCTATAGTCCATGCTTTTTGCACAAATATGGCCAAAAATGACCTAGTTTTCATCCTTCATAAAAATTCTGTTTTAACAAAAGGTGTTAAAATGACCCAAAATCGATCAAAACCATGGGCTATAGTCCATGCTTTTTGATGAAAAATGCCCCAAAATAACTTATTTTTCATTTTTCATAAAAAATCTATATTTTAAATAAAAGATGTGAAAATGACCCAAAATCGTTCAAAACCATGGGCTATAGTCCATGCTTTTTGGCCAAAAATGACCCAAAATGACCTATTATTCATTCTTCATGAAAAATGCAACTTTTTAGTAAAGGTGTGAAAATGACCCAAAATCGATCAAAACCATGGGCTATAGTCTATGCTTTTTGCCAAAAAATGGACCAAAACGAACTATTTTTCATCCTTCATGAAAAATGCAACTTTTTAGTAAAGGTGTGAAAATGACCCAAAATCGATCAAAACCATGGGCTATAGTCCATGCATTTTGACCAAAAATGGCCAAAAATGACCTATTCTTCATCCTTAATAAAAAATCTATATTTTAACAAAAGATGTGAAAATGACCCAAAATCGATCAAAACCATGGGCTATAGTCCATGCTTTTTGGCCAAAAATGGCCAAAAATGACCTATTCTTCATCCTTCATAAAAAATCTATATTTTAACAAAAGATGTGAAAATGACCCAAAATCGATCAAAACCATGGGCTATAGTCCATGCTTTTTGGCCAAAAATGGCCAAAAATGACCTATTCTTCATCCTTCATAAAAAATCTATATTTTAACAAAAGATGTGAAAATGACCCAAAATCGATCAAAACCATGGGCTATAGTCCATGCTTTTTGTCTAAAAATGGCCCAAAATGACCTATTTTTCATTCTTCATGAATAATGGAAATTTTTAGTAAAGGTGTGAAAATGACCCAAAATCGATCAAAACCATGGGCTATAGTCCATGCTTTATGACCAAAAATGTACCAAAATGACCTATTTTACATCCTTCATGAATAATGAGAATTTTTAGTAAAGGTGTGAAAATGACCCAAAATCGATCAAAACCATGGGCTATAGTCCATGCTTTTTGGCTAAAAATTGACCAAAATGACCTATTTTTCATCCTTCATGAATAATGGAAATTTTTAGTAAAGGTGTGAAAATGACCCAAAATCGATCAAAACCATGGGCTATAGTCCATGCTTTTTTTCTAAAAATGGCCCAAAATGACCTATTTTTCATTCTTCATGAATAATGCAAATTTTTAGTAAAGGTGTGAAAATGACCCAAAATCGATCAAAACCATGGGCTATAGTCCATGCTTTTTGTATAAAAATGGCCCAAAATGACCTATTTTTCATTCTTCATGAATAATGCAAATTTTTAGTAAAGGTGTGAAAATGACCCAAAATCGATCAAAACCATGGGCTATAGTCCATGCTTTTTAGCCAAAAATGACCCAAAATGACCTATTATTCATCCTTCATGAATAATGCAACTTTTTAGTAAAGGTGTAAAAATGAACCAAAATCGATCAAAACCATGGGCTATAGTCCATGCTTTTTGCCCAAAAATGACCCAAAACGACCTATTTTTTATCCTTCATGAAAAATGCAACTTCTTAGTAAAGGTGTAAAAATGAACCAAAATCGATCAAAACCATGGGCTATAGTCCATGCTTTTTGGCCAAAAATTGACCAAAATGACCTATTTTACATATTTCATGAATAATGCAAATTTTTAGTAATAATGTGAAAATGACCCAAAATCGATCAAAACCATGGGCTATAGCTCATGCGTTTTGGCCAAAAATGGACCAAAATGACCTATTTTTCATCCTTCATGAATAATGGAAATTTTTAGTAAAGGTGTGAAAATGACCCAAAATCGATCAAAACCATGGGCTATAGTCCATGCTTTTTGGCCAAAAATGACCCAAAATGACCTATTATTCATTCTTCATGAAAAATGCAACTTTTTAGTAAAGGTGTGAAAATGACCCAAAATCGATCAAAACCATGGGCTATAGTCCATTCTTTTTGCCAAAAAATGGAACAAAACGAACTATTTTTCATCCTTCATGAAAAATGCAAATTTTTAGTAAAGGTGTGAAAATGACCCAAAATCGATCAAAACCATGGGCTATAGCTCATGCGTTTTGGCCAAAAATGGACCAAAATGACCTATTTTTCATCCTTCATGAATAATGGAAATTTTTAGTAAAGGTGTGAAAATGACCCAAAATCGATCAAAACCATGGGCTATAGTCCATGTTTTTTGGCCAAAAATGACCCAAAATGACCTATTATTCATTCTTCATTGAAAAATGCAACTTTTTAGTAAAGGTGTGAAAATGACCCAAAATCGATCAAAACCATGGGCTATAGTCCATGCTTTTTGCCAAAAAATGGAACAAAACGAACTATTTTTCATCCTTCATGAAAATTGCAAATTTTTAGTAAAGGTGTGAAAATGACCCAAAATCGATCAAAACCATGGGCTATAGTCCATGCTTTTTGGACAAAAATGGCCAAAAATGACCTATTTTTCATTCTTCATGAATAATGCAAATTTTTAGTAAAGGTGTGAAAATGACCCAAAATCGATCAAAACCATGGGCTATAGTCCATGCTTTTTGTCGAAAAATGGCCCTAAATGACCTATTTTTCATTCTTCATGAATAATGCAAATTTTTAGTAAAGGTGTGAAAATGACCCAAAATCGATCAAAACCATGGGCTATAGTCCATGCTTTTTAGCCAAAAATGACCCAAAATGACCTATTATTCATCCTTCATGAAAAATGCAACTTTTTAGTGAAGGTCTGAAAATGACCCAAAATTGATCAAAACCATGGGCTATAGTCCATGCTTTTCAGTTTATACACTCTCCAAGGGACAGCAACAAGCGCGGTGGAGGTATTTGTTATCTTTATAAGAACAATCTCCAAAGTAAGAAACAACACTGTGACACTTTTTCTTCATTTGAATACCTTGATACTTTATTATTTAATTTAACTAATGTAAGGATTTTTGTTATCTATCGCCCTCCTCCTTCACAAGTTAATGGTTTGACAATTTCATTATTTTTTACTGAATTTTCTGATTTTCTTGAGAAAGTTGTTATTTTACCTGAAACTGTCCTTCTCGTTGGGGATTTCAACTTCCACATCGATGATGCCAATGATTCCACTGGGAAGAGGTTTCTTGACCTCCTTGAGTCTTTTAACCTCAAGCAGCACGTCCTTTGCCCTACGTCTAATGGTGGTCATACTCTTGATCTTATGGTTACTCGTACTGATAACGATCTGGTATCTGACACCCGTGTGTCGGATTTGATTATCTCTGATCATTTTCCTGTTCTTTGTCACCTAAATCTTGTGAAACCTCTAAGCAAGAAAAAAATTGTCTCGCTTAGAAATTTAAAGTCTGTCTGTCTTGAATCATTTAAATGTGATATCAGTGATTCCTTTGTTCTTGAGGACAATTCAGACCTGTCAATGCTGGTATCGCAGTATCATGAGGTACATTCTTCTACACTTGACTCTCATGCTCCGCTTAAGCGTAGAGCTGTTACTATCCGCGTCAAGAAGGCGCCTTGGTATACCCCTGAGATTGATTCTCAGAAGAAATTGAGACGAAGGTATGAGCGTCGTTGGAGGTCGACTGGACTTGCTTCTGACAAGGAGCGTTTTTCTGGGCAATGCGTAGTTGTCAATAGAATGTTGTTTTTATCCAAACAACAGTATTTCAGCAGTGTGATCGCTGATAATGAGAATGACCAGCGCTCTCTCTTCAAGATCGTCTCTAACCTACTTCGGCCGAAGCAGAACTTACAGTATCCACCTAGTTCTGATGACACATGTCTGGCTAACTCTTTCATTCAGTTCTTCTCTGATAAGATAGAACGCATCAAACTGGGTATTTCTAAAACTCTATCTGGTCAAACTCAGTTGCAACTAGAGACTGTTACTTGCTCCTCTACTTTTCGATGTTTTGAAGCTTTAAGCCATGACGATGTCTCACGCTTGGTTGGGTCTACTGCGAAGTCATGTAGCCTTGACCCAATACCTGCCTCTCTCCTGATGGAGTGTCTTGATCTTCTAATACCAGTTTTCACAAATATTATCAACCTCTCTCTTTCCCAAGGTGTGTTTCCTGATTCTCTGAAAATTGCTAAACTTACACCTATTCTCAAAAAGCCAAATGCAGACCATGATGATTTTTCCAATTTCCGTCCTGTTTCTAATCTACCGTTTATCTCTAAACTAATTGAAAAGGCTGTTGCATCTCAGTTAAACAGTTATCTAATGGACCATAATCTTCACGATTCATTCCAGTCGGCTTATAAAGCTATGCACAGCACTGAGACTGCTTTGGTGTGTGTCTATAACGACATTCTTCAATCAGCTGATGCTGGCAACTGTGTTATTCTTATTTTCCTTGATATGTCAGCTGCCTTTGACACAGTTGTTCATGATACTCTACTTGATAGACTTGCTTATCGGTTTGGAATTGGTGATGTTGTGTTAAGCTGGTTTAGATCCTACCTTTCTAACAGAAAGCAATTTGTTGATATCAATGACTGCTCATCCTGCCTTGTTAATCTCGATGTTGGAGTTCCGCAAGGCTCCGTACTGGGCCCTATTCTTTACTTGCTTTACACCTCTCCACTGGCTGACATTGTTAAGCGACACAATCTTAACTATCATTTCTATGCTGATGATTCTCAGCTCTATATATCTTTTAAGGGCAATGACAAACTTGTGCAATCTAGACAATCGTTAGAGGAATGTCTAACCGACATCTCTAGGTGGATGCTTTCCAATGGCTTAAAGTTAAACCATAATAAGACTGAACTTATGTGCATCCACTCTAGATTTCAAGATCGTCCTTCCTTGAGGGAAATTCTTGTCTGTGGCGACACCATTGTCCCTTGTATGTCAGCCGTTAATCTTGGAGTTGTTTTTGACCAATGTATGACCGGGGAGCTCCAAGTTAACAATATCTGTAAATCATCTTACTTTCATTTGAGGAATCTGTCAACTATCAGGAAATACTTAACCTCTCATGCTGCTCAGTCGGTTATCCATGCTCTTATTTCTTCTAAACTAGACTACTGTAATGCTCTACTTTATGGACTTCCTAAATATGTCGTGGAGAGGCTGCAACGCATTCAGAACTCTGCTGCTCGTGTTGTCACCTTCACCAGGAAATTTGACCACATCACTCCTGTGTTGGTTGACCTGCACTGGTTGCCAGTATACTACAGAGTAATTTTCAAGATGCTGTTGCTGACCTACAAGGCCTTACATGGCCTTGCCCCAACATATCTGTCTGATCTTCTGTGCTATCGTTCTTCTTCTTATGCTCTCCGATCTATCTCCAACAAACTTCTGGGTGAACCTAAAGCTAGGCGTACTACGTATGGTTTCAGGTCATTTTCCTTTGCTGCTCCCAGATTATGGAATAGGCTCCCTTTTGAGATTCGCTCTTGTACTACTGTTGCTTCCTTTAAAAGTAAGCTTAAAACTTATTTATTTACTTTATTCCTTAATAATAGGAAATATATTTAGATCTCTTTTGTTGGATTCATTTCCTGCTTTTATGCATATTGCCTTTAGGCTTTTAAGATAAGTTTTTCCTTTTATAATTAGATTTACTTATTAATATTTTAAATACGTAGCATTGTAAATATTGTAAATACATATATATAATTTATGCATATATTCCTGTTGTAAAGCGCCTTGGACATGCTCATGGATATGAGCGCTATATAAATAAACTTTATTATTATTATTATTTGGCCAAAAATGACCCAAAATGACCTATTATTCATCCTTCATGAAAAATGCAACTTTTTAGTAAAGGTGTTAAAAGGACCCAAAATCGATCAAAACCATGGGCTATAGTCTATGCTTTTTGCCCAAAAATGGACCAAAACGAACTATTTTTCATCCTTCATGAAAAATGCAAATTTTTAGTAAAGGTGTGAAAATGACCCAAAATCGATCAAAACCATGGGCTATAGTCCATGCTTTTTGTTCAAAAATGGCTCAAAATGACCTTATTTTGATCCTTCATGAATAATGCAAATTTTTAGTAAAGGTGTGAAAATGACCCAAAATCGATCAAAACCATGGGCTATAGTCCATGCTTTTTGGCCAAAAATGGCCCAAAATGACCTTATTTTTATCCTTCATGAATAATGGAAACTTTTAGTAAAGGTGAGTAGTAACATATGCCTATGTATAGGGTCAGGTTAATTTATTCATGAGTGAGATATTCATATATTCCTGTTGCCATAGCAAATCACCGGAAACGGAAACGAATGGGGGCGATGGATCGCCCAATGGGAGGCGGGAACGGGTGACGTAACGGGTGACGTAAGTGGGGAGGGACCGCCCGGAAACAAGAAGAACTACACGTGGTGTTTAGTTTAAAAAAGGTTTATTGAACTCAGCAATAAGTGTTTACATGATTTTAAAAAGGTCCTGAAGTGTTGTACATGGAGTGAGGACGAGAGGTGCTGCCAAAGTTAGTAGCGAAGGAGGTGGAGGCTTGAGGAGACTGCCAGGGATCATGGTAGCCAGGGTTGACTAGGTTCCTAGGATCTTCATCTGTGCTTGTGTGGGAGAAGGAGGAGGGGTGTTGATGCCGAGGGGGATGCTGAAGGGATTGGATGTAGCGGTAGTCTTCTTAATCATAGCGTCCTCGTTTGGGCGGGGGGCCTAGAGGTTGTGGCGCCAGTTGTTGCTGAAGCTGTTCGCGGGAAGGGATGACTTCGTCACACCAGGCAAAGTAATCGCAAGCCACATCCGGGTAGTTGACCGAGCACGCGAGAAAGGTGCGGTTCTTGTTTTTCTCGGAACTGCTGACGTTGACTTTGGCAAACAGGTTGTGCTCGCGACACTTGGGAAGGAAGTTGGGATCGAGCCCAAAGAGACGGTTGTCTACGGCATTGTAGAGGTCTTTCCTTATGTACATTTTACATCCCAGCCTGGAAGTAGCATAAACGCGCGCTTTTTCGTCCCTGGTTTTGGCGCCCTTGAGACGTTCGGTGATGGCCTTGTAATCCACCTTGACGCCACACTTGAAGAAGGTAGCATTCTTGGTCTTGATGACAGCACATGGCGAACCACAAAAGCAGGGATGGTTGACTTGACTGTATTCGTCTTGAGGCGGGAGCGTTTGTGGGGAGGGCGGCAAAGTGGGAGGCGGTTGATACTGTTCTTCAGACATCGTAATCGTGGTCTTGGTTTTGGCTTTCTTGGTCTGACTCTGGATCGATGTGAGGTTCGTCGGAAGAGGGGTCTTGATATAGCTCCTCAGTTTGGGGGAGGGACTTAGGAGAACCAATGGAACCGCTTTCACGTGGGGGCGAATTAGGAGGGGGAGGAGTCACGCCGTACAGGTGACTGAGGATTTTGATGTGTTCTTCTCTGGTGTAAGTGGGCGGTCCGTGGACGACGTCATCAGACCATTCACGTGGTGCGGTGATGATCTGGGCGTTGGCTTGGCTTTGCGAGAGCTTGTGCCGGATGTTGATTTCAGAGTCGAGGTCCTTGCGGACTTTGCGAAGAACGTCCCACGTGGTGTCGCAATAGTTGTCTTTGGGGACGGTACAGGTAAAGGTACACCACGGATATTGTTGGTTGCAAATGAAGGTAACGTACTGCGCGTAAAACGTAGAGGTTTCTACGGTACAGTGTTCGCTATCGCGGTCGGTGAAGTAATAGGTGCAGGGTTTACGGCAAAGGCAGTGAGGCAGTCGAGGATTGCGACGTCCGCTCATGTTGAAGTGGAAGCGAGGTGTGAGACTCTGACGAGGGTGGAGCATGACTTGAGTCCGTAAAGTAATAGGCACCAGGTCTTCCGTGAAGGCGAAGAGGCAGGACCGCCTGTTGGGTGGCGGGAGGACGAGGGGCCACTTTTTTCGGGAAGGTGAAGAGCAGGTTGGCTTGACGATGTTGACTCATGATGAGGTGGTGAAGTTGTGGCGTAGGTCGTGATACAGGAGATGTATTATTTCGGTGGGGGTCAGACGTAGGGCTTCGCACATGAGGCGTTCCCAACACGAGGTCATGCAATAGGTGGGGAGGTTGCAGGAGTCGTCGACCAGGTCACGTGGGTTGACGTCAGGGCGAAGGATCTTGCTGACGAGGCTGCTGATGGCATAGAGTTGATTGCTTTCTTGACCTTGAAGGGGCGCGGAATGATATTGAGGATGAAGGCGCCAATGGCGGTAGAAGCTGCGCATGTGCAAGCGTTGGTTCTTCCGACTGGACCAGTCCACCCAGGGGGCGGCATGGGTATCTTCGGACAGGTCTTTGATGGTGTCCATGCAATACAAGAGGAAGGTGAGGAGGATGAGGCGCATGCGTGGAGTGAGGTGAGCTTGCTTGATGTCCCACCAGCGGTCGGGCACGTCGTAGAGGTAGTCGAAGTGAGTTTGTCGGATGCGGTCGTCCACGTGCTGAGTCGTACGGGTTAGGGCCATGCTTTTAGTTGCGATGCGAATCGAGGTGGGATTCGTGGTTAAGGGCGCCAATAAGTTCTAGGAGGGGAACGTCTTTCCTGTAAGCTTCAGCGGTGGAAGGATCGAGGCGACTGAGGTCGAAGTCCGTGTTGACCACGTTATGAGCCAAGGTGCGGTACTTGCTGAAGTGCAGCCAACGGCGGGCATCGGAAACGTGGCGCGCCTCGTAGAGGTCTTTGATCCATTGGTACTTGGGTTTGACGTATTTGTGTTCTGGGAAGGGACAGTACTGTTGGGCGTGCACGAGATCCAAGCAGTCGATGTAGAACTCCAGGAGCTTGAGACGCTCTTGTTCGTCGTGAGGAGAGGCGTCGTTCTCGTAGAGGGTCGGCAGACACCAGGAGCGAACGCGCTTTTCGAGGAAGGCAAGAGCACGGGTACGGGGTCGTGTTGCTGGCATGGTAGTTGGGCGGGTTAGTGGTTTTTCTTTTTTTCCAAGCACATTTGTAGCGCTGCGTCCATGCCGTAACGACGAACCAGGAGATCGAAGGTGGGGATGGACATGTAGTGTCCAACGGTCATGAGCTTGCTGAGTTCGGTACTTCCGTGGGAGATGATTCGTTTGAGATGACCTTTGTATTCTTGAACGTGGGCGTAACGTTGCATGACGTCATAGTCATGAGACTTGTAATCGTCGGACAACCATTGGTGCTCTTCCTTGACCTTGGCGAGGGGATGAATGACGTCCAAGCAATCCAGGAGGTAGAGAATGAGCATGAGCTGAGGCACGCGGTGACGGAGGTCTTGCGGAAAGCAGGCACATTCTTGGACTTGGTGGAAGTTGAGGCGATCGAGTGTGGAGGTGATGAGACGGGTGTGATAAGTTTCGGTGGTTTCCATGAGGAGACTGATGCGCGCTTGTGGCGCGTTAGAGTTTTTCTAGACCTTTCTTGACACCGAACCCCACCCCTGCTCCAACGGCGCCAAGACTGGCAGCTTTGGCGGCAGCAATGGCCGCAGGAACGAGCGCCAACAAGGGGAAGAGCCCGCCTTGCTGAGAGCGTCTCTTTCGTCTTCGTCTACCTCCTACTTGGCCATAGTTTTGTTTTCGTGGTCTGGAACGGATGTTTCCTCCTACTTGTCCATAGGTTTGTTTTTTCTGGCGTGATCGGATGCCTCCGCCTCCTTGTTTACGTGGCATGTTCGTATTGGTTGATGATGCGGTGCGAAATCGAATAAAGGGGAGCTAAGGGCGAGCGGGCTTTTATTCATTTTCATCATGACTACCACCACGTTCGAAATGAAGCCAAGGCCTGCATCGTTACTCATACCTACGGCACCTACCGTGAGAGTGGACGAACCCGGGGCAACGTTTGAGGTGACGGACGAAGTGATGACCGCCATGCCGTTGGACGTGAAGCAGGGAGCGCCCATTTATTTAAGACCGTTGTCTTCCCGTGTGCATTCGAGTCGTGAGAATTGGGTGTTGGGATTGGATAAAATAAAGAACCCCGCCCGAAGGGAACAGAGTAACGCGTTGCTGTTGTTGGATTCCAAGTACAACGATTTGCTCAACCTTGAAAAGACCTTGTTGGGGGGAGTCATGATGAGATTGAAGTTTTTTAAGACCAACAGACGAGACGATGACTGGGAAGGAGAAGAAGAAGAAGAAGAAGAGCCTGTGAGGTCGAGCATGGGCGAGCTTCATTACGAATACAGAGAAATGATAGCCGCCATTGCCAAGGCTAGGAAGGAGACCTTGAGCTTCATCATGGCGTTGACGCGTTGTTGTGGTAACAAGTCAAACGATGAAGAGGAGGAGGAGAACGAAGGCGAGGAGAACGAGAGGGATGCCACCGTCCGCAGGAAGAATCAAAAGAATCGAAGGAAGAAGGAACAGAGAAGGAGGAGGAGGATGAACGAAGTGGTTTCCGATCCCCGAGGAAGAGACGAAACGGACAGAAAGGATATAAAGGGGTCGGAAAGGGGGCACGAGTACCAATTTGTGGAAGCAGCATGGGGAGACGCAGACGACGTAGAAAGCATCAGGCGGGAGGCAACGTCTTCAAGAGCCTGAGAAACCGTGCTCGAAGTGGCATTAGTAGTATCATAGCCAATAAGGCGCAAGGAATAGCCGGCAAGTTGATTGATTCTAAAGTAAAGTCCAAGAAAGCACGTGCTTTTCTTCACAACCAATTGAAAGCCGCCGTACCGTTTATTAAGAAACAAGTCGCGTCGAGCATACAGTCAGGAAGTGGAGCGAGCAAGGACATGCAACAGGCCATGCGTGCGATGAAACGATTTGAAAGAGTGAAGCTAAGACGACGACGATGATTTTGACAGTGATGACCGTGACGTTGATGATGTGGGAGGAGTGGAGTCGAAGAAGGAGGAGGGGCATAAAAGTCTCAAAATTCGCACACGCCGTGTACCGTGCACTCATTGCTCGAACACCGTCGTGGGAAGAAGATCTGTGTTAATGCGAAGGAGGCGTCGAAGACCCAGGAGGAACGAAGACGAAGAAAAGATGTATAAGGCGGTAATGGGGCACATAGGATCGTTGAGGATGATGTTGGCACAAGAGGGCGTGCACTTGGGGACGTATGACCGCGTGGTGTACGGCTTGTTGCAAAGCATGGAGTACGATGTCATTTGTGCTGAAACTCAGAAGGAACAACGAAAGGCACGAGTGGATCTTCATCAGCTGTTGAGCGAATCTTTGGAAGCCTTGGGTGGGGACAAGTACGTCAAGGGACCTAAGGAGGAGGAGGAAAGCGTAATCGAAGAAACTGCAAAGACTGAAGGCGAAGGACCTATCGAAATTGTGACTGAATTGATCAAGCCATTGCAATCCGTGAAGCCCGTGAAGAGAAAGAGAAAAGTCAGGACAGGAACCAAGGATGAAGCTAAGAGAAAGGTACCGACGTTGATGAAGGAAGGAGAGATCGTACAAGTGGAAGTTCCTGCAGGCCCCCCAGGCGAGCAAAGCATGTCTTCACTCGAGGAAGAGAATCTGAGGATGCTCCTAGACTCCATTACCAACCCACAGCAGACATCAGTCTAGACGTTTGATTTGATTGTGAAGAAGAGAGCGTAGTAAGATTTTGTTTCATGTAAAAAAGAAAGGAAAAATAAAGAGACCAGACTTTTGTTACTCAAACGTTGTCTTTATTGCTTCTACGTTTACATCTTTGCGGCAACAATTGCCTTGACAGGGTTGACCCAAGGGTCCTATCTTGCTGTTGAACTTGGGACGGAGGGACTTGGGAATCATGACTTGACACACAAACTGACAGACTTTCTTGTCGTTGTCTCTCTTGTTGCGAGCGGTGAAGGGTTTGACAAACTTGGAAAAGGACCCGCCACGGGCTCGGGTGTAGAGATAGGCCAGGCAGTAATGCCCGCAGACGTACGTGTTGTAGGCTTGCAGCTGAGGCATCTTGACGACGTCCGTCATGCCGATGAGCTCTTGGAGGAGTGGATCTTGATAGGTCTTGAGATTCTGGGATCCATACGAGTCCATGACTTCGATGCGTTTGGTATCGACGTCGGGAGCGTACAAGGCGATCCAATGTTGGCCGGGCTTGTCGATGGGGTCGGTATTGAACACCATGCCCCAAGGGCGGGGTGGGTCTTGCCCATCGCGGTACTTCTTGAGCAGGGCTAGGGCTTGGTCGGCGCCTTGAGTGCCGACGTAGGAGTACGTGGGGTGCTTGTGATAATTGGGAGGGTACGATGCGACCGTGTTGATTTGATCGGTAAGGAGTTGACTCTTTCTGTTCATGATCTAATAGCTGTATCTCTGGGAAGCGTTCTTGTTACCATCCAACCACGTTTCTTGTTCAAAGTATCCGCTGACGACCATGGTGGTGTTGTTGGCTGTGTTGGCTGAGAAGTCGACGTCGATGTTGACGTTGCCTACGTTTCGAGCGTAGCTGTAGCCAAAGTTTTGTTCGCCGTCGGGGTTGAAGTTGTAGAGGATGAGATAATTGCCGTCCTTATACCCTTTTCGATCGATGCCGGTGGGTGCAGAGTCGATGCCACGTCCTGAGAACTGAAGAAGGGTATTGAAACCTTCTTCCTTATGATGCGAGGTCAGGTCCAATCGCTGATGGGGAATTTCTTCTCCGTCGACGGTCACGCGAATGGACGATTGATGCATGTCGCAGAAGTTGTAAGGAGAATGAGCTAGGTCCCCATCGAAGGCAGCACCTCGCTGAAATCCAATGATCATGTAGTTGGGTCGGTACCCCTGAAACACGTTGTGCATCTGAGCCCGTCGTCGACCATCGGGAACGGTGTGGGTAACGGTTCTGTTGGTGAAGTAAGGGTAGAGGGCAATGTCTTGGTTTTCCAACATGGCAGCTTCCATCTTGATGTGCAATTCGCTGTTGACGTCCACGTGGCGAATGTGCAACTTGGGAGAATAGTTGACTATTCTGTAGGTGGCGTTAGCGTGGGTAATGGCTGTAGCCCCCACGGTGGGACCATTCATCATGACCAATTCTCGAGGGTTCCATTGAATTCTGAATTTCAATTCACAGCCAGGAGTCAAGTAGCGCTGGCTGGAGAAGAGGGGGATGACGGGTCTGAGGATGAACTTGACGGCTCGGTTTTGACAGCACAATCCAACACGTTCCTTGGCGCCTTGGTTAGGCGTGACGCGAGTGGCAGCAGCACGAATGGCGTCTCCTACTTCACCAGCTGTGAGCGCTGCACCCGCCATGTTTGGATTCGCGATGGCCACGTCGTTGGGATTGAGCTGATCAAACTTGTCGGGAGTATCCGTGGCCCATCCTTCTAGGGACAGCAGGGATTTCTTTTCTTCTTCAGAATAGTTCAGCAGTCGATCGAAGTAAGCTTCGAGATGGTAGTGGTCGGCGTTGACGGTCACGGCTCCTTTGTTAATAGTCAGTTGAATTTGTTTGATGAGAGAGTGAGCCACGTTGTTGATGGGAACGGCCGACGAGGTATTGGTCAGGAGTGCACCATTGGGGGCGTCGAGAAATTCCACGTCGAATTCCAGCAGGATCTTGGTCATGTCGATCCAGGTACGGGTTCGGTCCACGGTGATTTCCAAAGGGTCCACGGCCGCCGTGGCTTGCGAGTAGACTTCCCATTTGGATTTTTCACACGTGACGTCGATGGGCAGTCGTTTAAACAAATCGACCACGGTCCCTTTGTGTACTTTCAAGGGAGGGGCATCTTCGCGCGTGGCTTTAGCGGCAGGAGCGGCACGTCCTCCGTGTTGTCGTTTCATGACGAGGTCGAGTGACGAATCAGGGTAGGTCGGGCAGGTCGGCGGTCCTTTTTATATGGTCTAACTGTTGAGGATGTCGTTTCGCATCACCTTGTACTTGGTGCGTCCACGCGTGAGCACGCCTTGCTTTTCGCGTTTTTGGGCAGGGGTCAAGCTATTGTCCTGAGCAATTTTCTTGGACTTCTGATCGATGGCATGGATGAGGTTGTCTACCTTTTTCAACTGCTTGACTTGTTGAGGCCTGAGGTTGTTCAGCGGCGTAGACGTGCCGGGCACGTTCCCAAAGTGGATTTGACGCTTGAGTGGGGTTTTGCCTTTGCCTGTATAACCACGACCACGACCGCGACCTGGACCTGAACCCGTACCCGTACCTTTAGGAGTAACGCTTCCAGGCCCAGGCGTGACTCCCGAGGGTCCTGCAGGAACGAACCAAGCAGGGGTGGTGCCGACGACGGATCCAGGACCAGGAACAAGAGCAGGAGCAGGACCAGGAGCAGGACCAGGGGCAGGACCAGGTGCAGGCGCAGGAGCAGGACCTGGGGCAGGAGCCACTGCAGGAGTAAGTCCTTTTTGAGCCATGGCTTTTTGGTCTTGAAAGCTGGTCGCATAGTTGGTCATGAAGCGAACACGCTCGTCGGGCGTGAGACTGGGATCGGACATGACTTGCTTGACCATCTTATCCGCGTACTTGACGAATTCCACCTTGGGGGATTGCTGCAACGATTGTTGAACGGCCATGGTGTGCATCAATTCGTTCATGCGGACGTTCCCATCTCGGTCCACTCCTGCGATGGCTCCTCCAGCTTGGGACTTGGCGGCGGCGGCGGCGGAAGCAGCTACGTTTTCTTTAAGGTGTTTGAGTTCTTCTTGCAGGCGATTCCAGAGAATGACGGGAACCACGTAAGAGTTGGTGCCTGTGCTGCTGTTCATTTCGTAGTGGTGACGACTTGACGACCTTTAGGATAAAGCGTAACGGGGCGGCCTTTTATGACGACGTCCAAGGAGTCGTTGTTGGACGGAAGATGCCGGAGGCTGGCGGGTGCCATACGGCGAAGAGTCTGAACCTTGTTGGAGGGCACGGCGGGACGTGGTTGTGAAAATCGAATGTGAAAGGGGTTGGTCACGGGTCCGTAGTCGGGAATGCCAGGAGCCAAGGTTCCACGCAGAGCTGCCTTGATCTTGGGTGTGGTGGACGACCGTTTTCGTTTGGCCCCGCCCAACTGAGTATGCTTTGCACGTTTCTTGCCTCCGCGTTGACGTCGTCCTTTCTTGTAATTAACCATGATGTGTTTATGTTTCAGTGAGCAATGCCTTCAATTCGTTGTCGCCGTCGTAATCAAAGTCTTGAAGCGATTCGCTGGCCGAGGGGTTCTCCTCCTCCTTTTTATCTTCTTTGGGGGCTCCTACTTTCTTGATTTTGGTCGTGGCCACGTTAATGCCTTCGGCCAGAGCTCCTGCGGCCGCATGCTTGGCCAGACTCACGCCGGCTTTCTTGAGGCTGGGAGCCGCGATCTTGGCCAGGGCTTTGATGGCCGTGCCGACCAATTCGGCTTTGGATCCTCCTCGCTGAAGGCTAGAGCGTCGTAGGCTCTGAATGGTAGGATGCCGATCGTTGACCACCGACCCGAACCAACGTCGAGCGGCCTTGGGCATTTTCTTGTTTCCTCCCTTCATGGGGAGTTCCCCATTGGCTAGTTTTTTGCACATGTCTTTGATGTACTTCCATTGGTCGTCGCTACCGCTACGTAGCAGAGGAACCACTTGCGTAGGGTGGCATTGTGCCAAGGAGCGTATATAGGACTTTCCATCCATGCTGTGAAACATTCGGTGCGTCGACGTTATGTCCTATGAACGTGTGGGGGCTCAAGATTTATACCTACGTTACGGTTTAGGACAGCATACCGAGCGCGAACCTTTCTTCCAAGCTCCCGGTGTTGCTCCTCGAACGCCCCGTACGACGTCCACGGCCGAACGGGCCGCCGATCGTTTCCTGATGAATACGCCCGTCCTACCGCCCCTGTCGCCGTTGCCTCCTTCGCCCACACAAAATTACGATGCGGACATGCTGCAGTTGTTGGGCTCACCGTTCAACTTGCCAGACGACATGGTCAGCGTGTTGTCCAGCGACACGCCCTTGTCGACGGGAAGCGACTTGGCCCGGGCCATGGACCCACCATCACCCGAACCGTCACCAGGTCCATCCCCCGAGAGATCACCCGGTGTATCGCCAACCTTTTCACCCTCAGCATCGCCTGCGGCATCACCCCCTTCGGAAGTGGCGAACTTGGCGGCATGGACGCCAGGCAGTGGAGGGAGATTGACGTCGTTGCCGGACGCTACGTTGGATCAGATGAACAAGGAGGAATTGCGCGAGTACGCCGAGGCCTTGAAATCGTTGGCGGAGAAGTACCCCCAGGTGAAAGAGACCTTGACGCCTACCATCAAGAACGTGATGACGCGGGTGGACGGCCGATGGCGAGGCAATCGAAGCGAGAAAAGGATGAACTTGGCCGAAGTGGAAGAGTACGTCAAGGAATTGGAAGCCACCGATCAAAGCAAGTTTGACGAAACGTCTCAAATGCGGATTCGCTATGCCCTGGAAAAAGCCTTAGCGCGACGACTGCAGCTGCGCAAGGAAGCCGAGCAAGACAGGAGGAACGGCGGGGATGATCCCGAAGGGGACGATGGCGACGGCAGCGATGGTGGCGATGGTGGCGGCGACGACGATGACGATGACGCTAATGACGATCATGGGGAACGCTTTAAGAACGCGGATCAAGATACCGTATCCAAAGCCTTGCGCAAAAAATTAGGCAAAGGGGATCATCAAACCATCGCCAATACCACCACCGTGACCACGGTCCGTCGAGGCAAGCGGCCTGTGGTGGAACGCGAGCACACCAGCCAAACCTTCCCCGGTCCCGGCAGCGATAACGACGATGATAATGATGGCGGCGGCGATGACGCGACGATTGAAGGCGGCGTACTGCGGCGCAAGCGAAAATCTCGAGTGTCCAAATCCAAACCTCGTCGCAAGAAACACAGTCAACAGGGAGGGTATAACAAGACCCCTCACGAGGTAGTGGATCAGTACATTCGCTTTCTTCGCGACGCCAAGAGAAAGAAACGATCATGAACGTAGAAGCAATCAAACCGTTTAACTCACGATGGCAGCATCCGTGCAACGTCGTCGTGGCCGGACCTTCCAAGAGTGGCAAGACGCGGTTCATCCGCAAGATGATTCGTCATCGGACGTGGAAGTTCGATCCCCCCATCAAGTACGTGGTGTACTTGTACAGCATATGGCAAGACGAGTACGACAACATGAAAAAAGAATTTGGAGACGAGGTTAAGTGGGTCAAAGGATTGCCCGACGACCCCTATGCCCTATTCAAGCGAACCCCAGGACTGCTGATCGCGGACGACCTGATGGGAGAAATGGAATCGGATCATCGTCAGATCTCGAAATGGTTTACCAAGGGAACCCACCACATGGACGTGAGTCTGGTCGTGCTCATGCAAAACGTGTTTCCCGCCCACATGCGAACCGCCTCCCTCAACGCCCACCGCATCGTGCTGTTTCGCAATCCTCGAGACAAGTCTCAGCTGCAAGCCTTGGCGCGTCAAGCGTTTCCGGGTCAAGCCAAGTGGTTGAACCGTGCTTTGGAGGAAGCCAGCAAGCGACCGTTTCGTCCGCTCATCATGGACTTTGATCAATCCACGCCCGACGAGTACCGACTGTCGTTGGACCCCTTCCCTGAAGACTTGAAAGATTCCAACAAACCCTTCCCCCAAGTCATACTCCCCTAGTCGTGAAATAATAAAGAAAAAATCAATGAAACGAACACGGTGTCGTCTTTACTTCTTTCTCTTTAATCTACATCCATAGCGATGCGTCCATCGTACAACTTGACAAAAATATCGTAAGCTTTAACAATGTCTCTTTCTTTAGTCCGTATGCCTTGTTGGGGTCCGTGGGTCATACGGTACGTAATGTACTTGGTATACCGCTCTTCGCTGATGCGCTTGAATACGCCATTCTCAGTAATCAGTCGGGGTTGATTCATCTTCTCTAGTCGAACAAAGCGTTTAGGGTAGACTTGGCGTACTTGGATCCAGAACTCTTGATGCTTTTCTTGATGCTCCCCACTTTGCTGGCTTCGGCGTCTATCTTTCGTTTCAAGTCGACTCGAGCTTCGGTCGCTTCGTCTTTGAGGGCTTCTTTCAAATCTTTACCTTCCAGTACCTCCGAGGCCACGTTAGCCAACGCTTTGCCTCCTCGGTCCACGGCAGCGTCTTTTACAGCATTAATCTTGGGTATGACGTATTGCATGGCCCCACGCCCCAACCGTCCGATGCTTAGTCCTCCTCCGGCTTGTCGAGGGGTATAGACGGGAATGTTGCCGCCTCCTTCTTGGGGAACGTAAATGGGAATGTTCATGGTCCTTTCTTGAAATCCAACGATACGGTGGTTACTCCTGAATTGAGGAAGGGAAGCTCTTGTCCTGCTTCGTCTTGCACGGCAAAGGCCACGGTCTGGTAACTATTCTTGGAGAGGGGGTAGTATTTAACGTGTTGGGGTTCGAACACGTATTCCTTGGGTTCGGCTGCGGCACCCATGGACACGGACGAGAGGGGAACCACGTCCATGAGAGGGATGATCTGATCGCCGACGTGTTGATTGTGGACCAGACTGCAGGTCACGTACGCATTCTTGGGAACGGCCTTGGTGTTGGTGACCACGTCAATAGCGTAGGGACCACTCTGAGAATTGAGGACGTCCTTGTTGCCTCGAAGCTGGGTATACTGATACCCCGGGATACGGGCCACGCGATTGGATTGCGGCTCCGTATTGGTCTTCTGATCAGACTCCACATGACCTGAAGGTCTCCATCCTTCCTTGCACGTGATTCTGACAAATTCGCCTGGACCCATGACGGCGGCATCCACGCTTTCATACTCCAGCCCAGCACTCGATCCATTGTTAAAGTTCAGCAAGTCGTAGAACCCCTTGGGCATGGTCAGGTACAACTCGCTGGGAGTGACGGTTGTACTCGATGGACCTCCTGAGGACGATGGCGGTCCATTGATATCGACTATGGGTCCTAGGCGTTCAAAGAACCCCATCTTTAGGTAAAAGCGGCCGAACGTGCTGACGTCAAGGCTGGTTTGAATGAGATACACGGGAGAATGATCCTCCACAACGTCCTTGGAAAAAGGAGGAACGAAAGAGTGCCACTGGGTAGTGCCATCCTGTTGAAGCGTTCCCTGTATGGGAGTGCTAGGATCAACGATCCAAAAACCCAGCCGTCGCATGACTGTGTTGTCGGTTGGAGCTTGGGGTCCCACCAGTACGCTGTGGCGCGACGTAAAGTCCCATTTGGTTTTGCTCTGGTCGGCCTCCATCTTGACCCCATTGGCAAGGAATAGATGATGAAGGTCGTCCAGGTTCTTTCTTCCTCTGAGGTCAGTGTTGATGAGCACGTCTGACCCTGAAGAGTCATCCACCCACGTGGCCGTATGGGCTGCACTCAGCCTTCCAACGCCGAGCCCCTTGAATGCGCCTCCAACGCCCCCATTGGCCGGCTTTGCTTGCGTTTGTGGGAACCAGCTATCGAACACGGCATCCACTTGCTTCCTGAATTGAGCACACAAGTCTTGCACGCTGTTGACGTCGCTTAGGGTGAACGTGTGCTGCGCCCCAGGAGGCAGCTTGCTCTTGAGGTACCCGCCGGCGTCCAGTCTAAAGGTCCATTGCGTGGACTTGGACGTGCTGGCCACGGGAGGCAGCGTCACCTTGGTCAGTCCTACTCTCCATTGATCACTCATTCTTTGAGATGCCGGTAGTTCGCCCGTAAAGTTCCCTGGTCGATTGGAAGGAAAGCGAGGTTTGGATTGGTTGGACAGAAGCGTCAAGCTCATGGAGGAAGAATCGTACTCGTCGACTTGAGGCGTGAAGAGAAGGCAAAGGGTGGTGTCCTTAGTAGGTCTGTCTTTTAGCCAGACTGGCGGGCGGCCCTTGGTGTCGGCCAATTTAAACCCTACGCTCTCGAGGTAACTTCGGTTGACGCGACGGCGGAAGGGATGCTTGGATTCTTGGTAGCGGATGGCTTGGGCGGAGGACGTGGTAATGCGCTCGATCAGCGGAAAGTAATCGTGGCCCACGATCTCGTAGCGAATGAGATTCGTGTACAGCAGCAAGTCGCCTTTGGTCTGCGTGGTTTCCGGCGTCATGATGGCTTGGATTTCCACCGACCACACGCCCGGCAAGTGCCATCCTATGGGCAGCTGGACCACGAATTCTGAGGCGGTGTTGTCTTTGGTCTGGGGGTACTCGGGATCGGGCTTGCTGTTGAACCAGTAGATAAATGGTTTGCGCTCCAACCTCATGGTTTCTTCTTGGGGCCCAAGTCTTCGACTTGGCGTTCGTCGATCCAATTGGCGTACTTTTCAGGCCACCCTTGATATTTGACCAGCACTTGGGGACGACCTGTAGCGGGGTCCGTCCTACGTTGAAGTATCTTCTCGATGCGATAACGCATGTGCTTTATTTCTTCGTCTTCGACCTTGAGCAGCTCCTCTTCGTAAAACGTGCCCTTTAATATATCCTCGCCGTCGTAGTCCATCAAGCGGTAGTACGCGGGAGGGCCGGGATCGCGGGCTCGGATCTTGAACCATTCTTCCGACCACTGAGGCAAGTAGCCCTTGTCGAAGATCGTGGTTTGACGGCTGATCCGGACCACGTCGCCCAGGTTAAACTTGTAAGGCCCCTTGAGCTTTTGTCGCGCTCCTCGTTCGGGACCGTACTCCCCGTACAATTTTTTCCACACCTCCCCTTCGTTCCCGCGATGGACCGAGGCCGGCGATTGCTTCAACGTGCCGTGTCGCTGATGGTTGTACGACTCGACCAACGGACCAATCACGTCCACCCACCGTCGAGTCCCATTTTCGTAGAAGTACTTCCACAGCCGTCCTTTCAACGTTCGCTGCAACCGTTCTACGATGGCGGCCTTGGTGGTGGACTCTCCCGACATGAGCTTGGGTGGAAGGGGGCAGCTGGCAAACAAGTCTTTGACATCCTTGTTGTAGAACTCGCTCCCCTTGTCTACGTACACGGTACGAGGCAACGTATGTTTCTTGTCCGGGTCTTGGGCCACTTCCTCAAAGATCTCGCGAATGCCCCGTGCCGTTTCTTCCCCCGTCTTCCGTTTCAGCGGCCGTACCCAGCAGTACCGAGACAGCACGTCGACCACGAACAAGATCCACCCCATCCCATCGTTGGCCGGCTTGTCCCACGTCATGTCCGACAAGTCCATCTGCCACTGCTCGTCCATGGAAAACACGACAAAGGGACGACGAGGATAATTACGCCGTGCTGGGCGATGAATTTGGTGTGTCGTCTGCGCTTCCAGCTACTTCTTCTTGATGGCTTTCGCTCGAGGTCCCTTGGAGACGTCGCCGGGGTCGGACAAGAACGCGGAGGTTCCCGCTAGGGCTTGGGGGTGTTCCGCCCCCACTTCGAAGTACCGACTGTACCACTTGGACGCTTGCTTCTTGCTGGCCACCGTGGCGGCGGCGGCGGCGGCCGCTGCGATGCTCTTCTTCTTTCCTTTCTTCCCTCTCGTCTTTCCAGCGGCGGATCGACCTTTGCGCGTGGATGACGATGGATCCCCCGCAGCACGACGAGAGGCAGCATCGGACGCGTGCTTGACGTCCGCACCCGATGCGGTTGTTGCTGATGTCGCCATCAGGCTGGTCTTCTCCGTTGCTTCCCGACACGATGGCGGCGGCTTTCTTGGCCAACCAACGCCCGATTCGTTCTGCGGCGATTTGAGTCATGACGACGATCACGTCTGCCTTTATGTCCCCCTTCTTTTATGGACCTTTAATACCCATAAGGCAACGTGGTCAGGCCTTGATCGATACGTTGTCGTTTGGTATAGACCAAGCGCACGTCCTTGTCCATGGGTACCGTTCGCAGTACCTTGTGCGTGCTGTCCCTCACGATCTTGCGCGGGTAACTCACCGTTACCTTTTCGTTCTCTTGGACGAGCAGACGTTTCATGCTCTTTAGGTGGACCAGTTCTTTGGCGCAGGGGGTCAAACTGATGCCCTTGCACTTCACGACGCACTCGCCCTTCTTGGTGCGGTACGCGTACGTCTTGGGGCCCAAGGACACGTATTCCACGATCCAGTTGGTGTCCGAATCGCCGCATTCGTCCGACCATTGCCCCAGCTGATCCCCCGTGTCCAGTTCCTCGTCCCCTTCCCGCGCCGTCTTGTAGATGATGGAATCCGTGTCGTGGTACAGCACGCGGTCCCCCAGAGCACTCAGCTTGTCGTACAACCGCAAACGGGCCCAGGCCGTCACGAACGCTGGAATGACGACGTTGCCGTTGGGGTTGCACGCCGTGGACTCGCGGTGCACGTCGTAGTTGACTTGTACCATGTCGCCCGTCAGCAGCAGCACCGTCTTCACGTTGACCGTATCGTCGTGCAGCAGTTCGAAGAAGCGGCAAGGTTCCGTGACGTACTCGACCTTGCCGCGAAACGGATTCTGTCCGAACTTGCCCCACAACGAATTCAGGTTCAACTTGGCCACCGAACGCAGCCCCGGATTTTTTACGACGTTCTCGTACTGAAGATCGATGCCCTGACTGGCCTTCACGGACCGCATGAATTCCCGCTTCTTGTCTTCCGTGTCGCAATCGGACGGCCACCCCGAGGCTTCCATCTTCATTTTCAGATTTTCACGAATGTACGATTGAAACAAGTCGCTGCTGCGTTCGGGGTAGTGCCACACTTCGTGCACCTGAGCCACTTCGTACCCCTGGTTCAGCGCTTCCTTCAACTCGGGGGTCGTCCACACGCCGTGCCGTAAGCGCCGCTCTTCTAGGGTGTGCGTGCACTCTCCACCCTCGTCCACGTCCTTTTCGTCACAGCAGGCCGCGCACAACGTGAACATCAGCTTGTGGTCGGCGATGCGCGGAAGCACGGGGAAGAACAATCCGCGGGGAGGGTCGACGTCACACTTGACCAAGCCGAACCACTCTTCGTCCAGAATACAATCCGCGATCTCCTCGGGGTCTAAGTCCAAATCTTCGCCCAAGTACACCGTGGGGTGGCCTATGGGGTACTCTTCCTCCCACATCACCGTAGGGTACAGCGACACCACGTCCACGTACCGTATGCGATGCACGGGGTCCGAGCACAACATCAAGGCCATGGCCTCGTCGTCCGACTCGTCGACTTGGACTTCCCCCTCGCAGTACGCGTAGAGTCCCACGGCGTTGGTGCGTCCTCCCATCAACGCTTCGCGAGGCTGTATGGGGTCCAAGTTCTTAATCCACTCGGGGAACACGTGATACTCGCGTTCCGCATCCCACACGTGACTCCACATTTCCACCACGTGATGTCCCGCGGCACGCAGTTCCAACGTTCTCTCCCGCGTCTTGTCGAACAGATCGCCCATGGTTACGCCCAGGTGAGCATGAACTTGACCTCGCTTGAAGCACACTTCGCACCCGTGGTAGAAACACCCGTGGAACTGATACACGGTGTTGGTTCGCCGATCGTACCCGTCCACTTTGCTGCCTTGCAAGGTCGCCTCGCCCCGCGTACTTCCGGCCCAACGCAGTTCGGGCAGCCCCAACGAGTGCAACCACTCCAGAGCTTGGACCGATTGGATGTCCCGCTGACGATACCCCAACGGCGGCACGACGCCCATCACTTCCGATTCCAAAAAGTTCCTCTTGAAGACCGTCAGGCAGGTCGAGGCAATGGTGACGCACTCCGCGAAGGGGTCCACGTCGAACTTGTCGACGTAAAGCTCCCGAAACTTTAGACATCCTCGGGCCATCACCATCACGTCTTGGATGCAATACTTCTCGATTTCCTTTTTCATGACGAACGTCTTGCCCTCCTGCTCGTGCCACCACTCCATGAACGCTTCCTTCTCGCGGACGTCCATGTCGTCCACGCCGTAATACTCGGGAGCGGGGTAAGGGCCCTCGTACTGCGTATTCTCCAACGTGTTGAAGAAGTGAGGAAAGTGACCCTTGTCGCCTCCCGAGGTTCCGAAGGTGGACGGGAACTTGCGTAGAGCCATGGAAATAAAGCACACCGAATCTTTAAACGCAATCCCTTCCAGCGTCATGGTGATGACCTTACTCCCTTGGTACACGCACTTGGGCTTGATGCCTCGCTTGACGCACTCCTCCAGGATAGGGTACGAGTCGTACCCCTTGAGGTTGTGGGCCATGAACGTGTACAAGGCATGCACGTCGCGCTTGGGGCCCAACAACCAATCCATGAAGGCCGCGGCATCGTCAAACACGAACATCCGTTGTCGGCCGCACGTTCCTGCGCATCCTCGCGTCCGGTACTCTTCCACGTGAGAAGCACACTCGTGGCACGTCAGCAGCACTACCACTTTGTTGACCACGTGCCGTTCCTCCAGGCACCGAGCCTCGAAGTCAAAAAACGCCAGAAAGAATTTACGTTTTTCGTTCTCCTTCTTCTTGGGTCGCGTTTCCGTGGAATCGCTGCTCACTCCCTTGACGTAGCACAAGTGTTCTCCTCGCTTTACTTTCTTCTCCCGACACACCAAGCAATCGTATTCGTAACAGACGTGATCGTCGACCATGTACCACACCCTAGTCTTTTGGTCGTAGCGCATCCGATCCACGGTGGTCCCGCACCCCCGACACACGTACCGTCGTTCACAGGTGGTATAGGTCAACGATCCCTTGTGACGTCGCATCAGGTGCGAACGGTAACACACGCCGGACCAAAACCCGACGCGACATGCGTCGCACGTGATGCGTTCGTTAGAATACTTGACGTAGTGGTCGTTCCGCTCCTCCCCACACCGCAAGCAAGGGCGGACGCACTTGTGCGCTTCCTTATTGCTGTACCCCTTATTGCATTGCGTGCAGAAGTACGATCGTCCCAACCACCCCGTCATGGACTCGATCCAAGTGAAGTGCTCGTCCATCCAGTTCAAGTAAATGGGGGTCAACGTGCCCTTGCTCTTTCCTACACTGCTCCCAAACGAGGCTACCACGTACCGGTTCTTCTCGTCGTACACGCACAACTCGAATCCGTGTTCTTCATCCATCGCGTAGCCCTCGTTAATGCTCGCACACCACCGCTTGACGTCGTCCAACCCGCACGCTTGATCCCAGGTGTCCTCCATGCCCATCTCGCCGTACCAATCCTGCAACAACTTCTCGTACCCTCCTTCGACCGTCACTTCCAACCCCATCCCCTTCAGCGCCCGGTACAAGGCCCTACCCAAACAATTCTCGTGTTCGTCGTCGAAGACCCGCGAGACCTTACGCCGCTTGGCTTCCTCCGTGGTCTTGTAGTACGGCCTCTTCTTGCCCTGTTGGTACTTGGTTAAGGCCTTTTTTTCACTGCAGGCATGCGTTCTTTGATGACGATAAGTCATGCCGCACCTCAAGCACAGCCGATGGTGCAAAAACTCGGCCTCCCCATACAACACGTTGGGCGACACGACGTCCAGCATCGCGGGGTCTCCTTCATCCAGCCACATCACCCATCCCTCCGTTTCGCTGCTGTACACGCTTTTCCAGATGACCTCGTGATGCGCTCCCGGGCCTCCCTTTTGGCAAAGGACCAAGATGTTCGTGGTAGGGTGCACGACGCACCAACGCGTCAATATTTCTTCCCACGTCCATTCGTGCTGCACCTCCAACTCTTGCCTCACCTCGTCCCTCGTTCTCACGCTTCGCCACGCCAAGATCTGAATCACGTGTTCCGCTACCTTCGATCCCACCGCCGCCGGCGGCTTCCGTAGCACTCCCCTTTCCAACCGATCTCGCAACAGTTCAGGCGTCATGATGGTCGTCGTACACACCCGTCCTCGTCCCCTCACGTCCTTGATCACCGTCACCGTAATGTCCAACGATCGACCCAGCATCCATTCTTTCTTGGACTGTTGAATCATTTCGATGGCGTTGGTCAACATCAGCCTCTGAAATTGAGGCGTGTGGTACGGGCGTATGGCCAACGACACCGGGTATTCCAAGTCCCCACCGTACAGAGTCATGCCTACTTGATCCCGAGCCGTCAATCCTTCCTCGCCGGCAATGCGTTCCATGACTTGATCAAATAAACGTTCCACCCATCGCACCCCCCATTCGTCTTCTCCTCCTTCTCCTCCCTCGTCCAAGTCCTCATCGTCGTCATCGTCGTCGTCGTCGTCGTGCCCCACGTACGGCCTACGTTGGCGACCGGCCTGTTCCAAGCTGGACCTCGTCTCGATCCGATACGAAACGACCCGCGTCCTCATGGGCACGTTCACCGCAAACACCGAGCGTGCACAACTCTTAATCAGAGACGAGCTCCTGGTGCTCCTGCCTGATGCCATGGTGAGAAAACACTAAACGATTGCCCACACCGTACTCCTCTATTACGTATACTCTCGTACGCCCCTCGTTCTGAATCCGCCAATGCCTGCTTCACTCGGGCCCGTTCTCTGGCTCGGCGCGCTAACACGAACGCCAAACCTCCTCTTCCGCTCCTGACGCTTTTCAATAGCATCGATCCATCCCGTTAACGTATTGGCTAGACCGTGTACCGCCTTGACGTATTCCTTCGCGTCTTGCAAAAACTGAGGGTCGGGAGTCGTGCCTTCCTTATAATGTTTGGATAATGCCTTCGCAAAGCCTTCCTTCAGAAAACAAAAAGCAAAAGACACCAAGTTAAGATTCAACGGTGTACCCGTATTTATTCACGTATTCGGTTACATATTGTTTCAGCAATAGTACATCAAATTTATCTAACTCTTCAATGCCTCTAGTCTTTAACAACTCCATCACGTTAAAAAATGTTCTTCGAACTAGAATGTATTGCGTGCTTGACAACATGTCTTGATTGCTATAATCATCTTGTCGCACTGCATCCAAGGCTTGATAAATGGTATTCTTTATTCTCTTATTCATTCTTTGCTTTCGATCGCATCTCTTTGTCATTTTCATACTGATGAGTACTGCAGTGTTTAAAAAAGCAAACATAAGCTTATGCCTAAAGCCACGCACACACGTAACGCTTCATCGTACTTACCACACTGGTATCTTCGTATACTACGTTGGCTTTACTGGTGATTCACTATACGAAAACCTATGGAAACCACAGATCCTGGTCCCCCTATATAGACCCCACCTAGGGGGGTGGGGGGACCCCCCTACCCCTCCCCTCCCTACCCCTATATATCTAACCTCATTTTCGTACCCAATCACCAAATCGTATACCTAGATACCTAGTACTTAGTTACTTACTTAGCCAACGCCGTCCTTCATCATACCTCCCAAGAGATCTAACCGCCGCGTGGTCATCCCTCATCCAGATCAAGTAGATCGAACGGTGCCTACTCCTCCAGCGACGCCGCCACCACCTACCGCGGAACCCGTCCCTGCACCGGTACCTCAGTTCAATCGTTTCAACATTGACGATCCCTATGATTCCGATGATCCCGTGGTGGTCAACGCCCGCAATGCCTACATCAACAATCATGATTCGGATAATGAATCCAATGCCGAAAAAGACGAAGAAGAAGAAGGTCCTTCTGCTCCTAAACGTAAGCGGGAGGATGTGGAACAAGAAGAACGTGAAGTAGGTCAGGAGGACCCTGAAGCCATTACCGCGGGACGAGACCAGTCAGGACGAAACCTTGGTATGTACCATTTGTATCTTGCCTTGCGAATGTAATACTCAGAACCCTTCGTCATGACACCCTGCTGCAATAATCCCCTTCATGGCGCCTGCGTCCTGCACTACTTGGAAATGAAGCGTACCCACTTAGCATCATGTTGCCCTCATTGCACCCAAAACTTATGCGTGGGTCCTGATTACATCACGCCCGAACCAATTCCCCGACGGGGTGGCCGACCGAGACGATTACAACTACGTCATCCACAACCACATATGTTTCGCTTGCCTCGTTTCGTGCTACGAACAGTACTATGACCCGAAACCTACAGAAAACCTTACCATACCTATGCTCCAATGTTTCACATGCTCTGCCCACCCCTAGGAAGCGCTTCGTCGCGTCATCGACTCATCTCTAACGGCTAAAACAAAAAAAACAAGACATCCGCGACCTCTACTCTTCTTCTTCCAACGCCAAGAACAACTAGTCACCCATTTCGAAAAACAATGGAAACTTCAAAGGCGATTTTCAAAGGCATTCACGAATCCTTCAAAAGCAACTTCAATCCTGCAGCATCCTTAAGATAGGCCTCGCTCCTCCTCACACAAGAACCTAAAAGAAACTCTATTTTTTCAGACCGCAATCGCCCCACCGCCACAAACGTCTTTACGCAAACACATTGGACGAACCCTAGTACTTACCCAACTGCTTGACAAATTTTACGACCTCCTCTACGACAAAAAACTATAGGTTACTCATACCCGCCTCAGCAGCGATACCCACCCTCTCCTCCACCAACTGCAATGTATGAACGATGCCTCAAAAACAAACTCAGAGTCTCCGGCATTGACATCGAAGATTCACTGAACATCGAAGGAGGGAGACTTCGTCACGGCATGTTCTGGCTCGATTAACCCTTTGCCCATACATTGTGATCTTCACCTTCTGTTTTCTTCAGGGCCGGCCACCGCCGTCGTCTGCGCGCCATTTGCCTCTCCAACCGTACCCCTCAACGGTCCCAACACCGTTGACCCTTTGTTGCAAACACCAATTCAACTACGACTGCCTCACCAATGCGTACCATCATCAAAATACTCAGTGCCCCATGTGCAGGACCCGAACCATCAAACACCGATCCCGACCTTCCTCAATAACACCCTGGAAACTCTTACCTCTTTCGGGGGGGACTCTAAAGAGGAGGACGACACGACTACCAAGCCAACCGACACCCCTCACAGGACGACATCGACCACCAAGCTCGCACTTACATCATCCCCTTCCACCACCATCGCTCTATGAAGATGCCCCAAGATTACAGCATGCCACCGCGTACTCCCAATGCTACGGCAATCGTCCTCAGTTTACCGATCGCGGCTCACAAATTCAAGTTCACACCAACGCATTCCAGCACTACGAACCGACCATCGCCACGAGGACCGCCAATATCCCGCCCTCGGGGTTATCCGCGTCCAAAATCTCCACTCGGCACCATCAAACACTAGTATTCGCTTCGCCATGTGGA